>NW_019385143.1:239196-246032 GCF_000671375.1 Centruroides sculpturatus | reverse complement strand
ATTCTTCTGCATCGAACAAGAAAAGAAAAACTTTATCTTTGGAATGTAAAGTTAACATTATTAAAGACTTCGATACAAAAATGAAAATTTGTGAATTGGCAAAGAAGTTTGATCTACCGGAATTGTCGGTCAGAACAATTACAAAAGGTAAAGAAAAAATTCTCGAAGCTGTGAAAAATGCTCAATCTTTAAATTCAAGCATCATTTGTAAATGTCATGGTATTATCACTGAGATGGAAACAATGTTAAAATTATGGTGTGATAATCAAGTATTTGTGAAAAATTGTATAATAATATAATATGTTATACATATATATTATCTAAGATTTTATTAAACATTTTTGTCTAAATTATTGCTTTTTTAGTCTCCGGTCCCAATTAAAAATTATTTGTATGTATTTATATGCAAAATTATACCCCGACTTACGTGAATTCAACTTATGCGGTTATCTCTCGGTCCCACCTATCATGTAAGTTCGGGGTATTACTGTATGTTGACTTAGCCTTTGTTTGCCAGGATGAAATTGTGGCAGAACAAATAGCACCAAATTCTTCCATCTTTACTGCGGAGTTGCAGGATATTTATTTAGCCTTAAAGTATATAAATAGGAAAGGTCATTGTTGCTGCATGATTTACACTGACTCAGTCAGTGCACTTCAGGCTTTGATCTCACCGGAACCTAGTTTCCACTCCATAGTGACTAAAATTCGTAAACTGTTTTGCCATCTTCTTGCAAGGAATTTTTCTATAAAATTTTGTTGGGTTCCAGGCCATGTAGGTATAAGAGGAAATGAAGAAGCTGCAAAGTCAGCAAGTCCTCCACATCATACAATGTGTATTGAAGGTGGTGATTTGAAGCTAGTCGTTAAAAAACGACTAGCAGAGAGATGGCATATTATGTGGAACGCACAAACCCACAATAAACTACATGAGATCAAACCTTTGGTTGAAAGTTGGACACATAATAAGCAGTATGATAGGAGATCTGAGGTTGTCCTTTCTCGTCTGAGAATTGGACACACTCAACTGACTCATCAATACCTTTTGAAGAGTGATGATCAACCTGTATGTCAATATTGCAATTGTACTGTAAGTGTTAAACACATACTTTGCAACTGCGTTGCTCTTGATCAATGTCGTAGACAACATTTCAAAAATGCAAGTTTGAGAGAGATTTTGAGCCAGAGGCCAAATCTTGATAAGATACTGAACTTTTTGAAGGTCAATAATATGTATAGAGAGATTTGATTACTTATTTATTTATTTTACAGTTTTTATTTACCTTGTTTTGTTTATTTATATTGTTGTATATATCTGTTCTTGTTGTTTATTTATTTATTCATTTATTTAATTATGTCTTATGTTTGTTATCTGTGATGTTTAAAATTTTTACCATTTGCCCTGGCGCAGCTTAGCCTACATGGCTCTTGTGCCAAAAAACTAAAACCAACCAACCAACCAACCATTATAATATTGTTGAAAAAAGATAAAAGTTCAGTTTGTAAGCATTTATAATTATTATTGTTGAATTTTTGTTATAAACAGTAAAATTCATTCTGTGAGGTGGAAAACAAATGCTAGAGATTGCAAACATGTTCCAAATAGACCAAACTACAGCTTGCTTATGTCAATTAGCCTATGATAAAATTGGTTTTATTATCCATCATTTTGCTTAATGTTGCAGTTTTTAAGAATATATTGATGTTAAGTGAGGACTTGCTGTACTGATTTTTATAAATTGTCTTCACTGTTTGCAATTACAACTTAGTCATCATCAAAAAGCAATGTGCTTAATCTGCTTACAGCAATGTTGCATCTGATATTAAAGCCTCTAATGAATTTTTTCCATTCTATTATATGTATGTATGTATACAACACAATATATTATAACTAAATAGCTATAAAATACAATAACCTCACAACTGAATGGAATGCAATATTATTTAACATTTTATTGTCTTGATATATTAATTTTGTTAATTTATATATTTATTTATTTATTACATCACAAATAGGAAATGCCAGTTGTCTATTGATCCCCACCCTCCATTTAACAAAATCCTGACAACAGTAAAAAGAAACATCTAAAAACTCATAAAAACTTGACAATTTTAAAGAGGATATATATAAGTATGTAAAGTAACACAGCTAAGAAAATACAAAAAACAATGTGTAAAAACACTATATACACAAAAGGACATGAAAACATTTGAATATACTAAAAACATAAGATAGTATACTGTAAACATGTTAAAAACATAAAAATGCAAAAACTCTGACAAAAATAAATATATGAACATATAAATAAAAATATGTAAAAAAAATTCTCATTTTGGCCTTGGTAAAATTATCATGAATTGAATAAAAGGCATTTACATGATAATTTATATTTAGGGAATGTTATGTGAACTTGATTTTCTGTCAGAATAATACTTTCAGATATGTGATTAAAAAAAAATTATGAGATATTGATAAATGAAAATGAGGAACAGATATACAAGTTGAATTACAGATGAATCTGCTTGGAACTCTCAGACACAGCCAATGTGGTGATAGGAGACTGTTTATATAAAAGTATACAATCAAAGTTTTAATTTGTTCTTGAAAATCAGGAAGCCTAAATCTTACTCAAGCAACATTTGGAATGCAAATTTGAGGTAAATTTCCAAATTTGTTTAAGAGCAAGTACAATTAATGTAATTCTTTATAAACTTTGGTTGAAGTGAAGATGCAGCCATATACCACATTGTTATGCAATAGTAAATAAAAGACTGAATATTTGCAAAAAGTAATGAACATAGAATAAATTTTTGAGAAATCAACCTATAGAGTGCAAAAAAATGCTTTGAGGTATTGCAAGCAATTTCACTATTTTGTCTATTTGGCCATTTAAAATTCAATTTATTATCGAAAATTTCTCCGTGATCATTATATGAATTTACATATTGTTAAGTAATTATTTATAATAATGGGAAGAAGAGAAGGATTTCATATCAGTGAAAAACACATAACAGTTTTATCTTTATTAATAGCTAGATTAAATTTTCCAAATACAGAGACTATTAGTTTTAAATCTAATTGGAGTTGATTAAAATCATAGTTAAGCAATTTAATGTCACTTGCATAGGCCATGATATTTGAGTTAATATTATCAAAAAACTATCTAGGCTGAGGAAAAAAAAAATAACTAGCTAACTAACACTAACTAACAAAAAAAACTATATAGGCTGAGAAAAAAAGAGTCCACTCAAAATTGACTCCTGCCATATTCCACATAAAGGAGGAAAATCAAGGAATGAAAAAAATCACCTTTTTGAATCTTACATGTATAGTTTGAGAAATAGTTACTTAACCATGAATGGATTGATGTATCTATATCAAATCTGTTGCAGTGTGTGTTAATAAGGATGTTTGACATTATAGAATATACACTGCTGGCCATTAAAATTGCTACACCATGAAGGCGGCACGCAACAAATGCAAAATTTGCATGAAATTACAGCATGCTGAGATAAGCAAATGGTTAGTATTTCAACGCATGCTCGCAAAGCAGGTAGGAGTAAGGCCACCTACAGTCTGTATAAAAGGGAAGATTGTAAAGCTGGTTTCTCATATGGAAATTACATTCGTATGTTGGTTGCTTGTGTAATGGTTTTGTTATGCCTCCTGTAAGGAGGAGGAATGCCTACCAGTATCAGAGTTTAATTGTGGTAGAAGTGCAGACTACAAGTACTACGGTTTATCATTCCACACTATTGCTTCTTGTGCTGGTCATGATACCATGACTGTCATGAGAATATGGAATTGATGGGTCTGGGAGGGCCATACAGAATGCCATATGGGATCTCAACAGCCCCTGATGAGTAATACCCAAGAGGACAGACATCTTTTCCACATAACTTTGCATCACGTACTCTGAGTTAGGAACTTCATTTTGTTCATAAGATTGTTTTCAGAGCATGTGCCTGCACAGACAGTGTAATGATGTCTGCAGCACATGGATTATCAGCATGGTGACCATTGCTGTGGCTTTCCTTGATGCTGCAGCAGAGACAGGTGTGCCTACAATGGTGCATTCAATGATGAATATGGATGCAGGAGTGGCATCATTTCATCTTTTCAGACAAAGTCTGGTTCTGCATACAGCATCATGATGGCCATATCCTTGTATGGAGGCACGAAAGGAAACGATCATTGCCAGTTTGCATTCATCATCGTCTTGTGGACCCAGCACCTGGAGTGATGGTATGGGGTGCCAGGTCTGGTCACGTCTTACCTGTATAGCCAGTAATTTGGACTGCCACCATTACATTTCTGATGTGTTAAGGCCTGTCACTGTGTGCTATCTACGAGGTGTTCGTCGCACTACCTTTCAATAGGACAATGCACAACAGTGCATTGCCCATGCTGTCCTGCCCTTTCTGAATACTGAAGGTGTTTGACTGTTGCCCTAGCCTGAACATTCTCCAGATCTGTCACCAATTGAGAATGTCTGGTCAGTGGTTTATGGTACCACAGCTCGCAAGTCAATACAATAGATCAAACTTGTTGCAGAGCTGGATTACAGCTGTTATTGCTGCCAGAGGCCACTGCTCTGGGTACTGATTTCTGCATTTTCTGTACCACAAAATTACCTGTCAACTTAAATATGTATTCTTCCATTATACTGTATGTGTACAATAAATATGATTCTGCTATTTGTTTTCCTTCCTGGTGTAACATTTTTAATAGCCAGCTGTGTAGTACTTTATATTGAATCTTCCAGAGCAATTCTTTTCTTACTATCAAAGTTTTTAAAATGGTTAAATATAATTGATAAAATTTCCTTAAATATAAAAGCAGATTGTACTATAGAAAAACATATTGAAAACTTATATTAGTATAGTGACTTAAGCTACATTTATTTGAAAAACAATAAAGAAATGAAAAGCATGTTTTAAGTATTGAGAATATAAACTAATAATAATATAATGTCAGTGTAATAAGTGTATAACTAAATTGATAATTTTTATTCATTAATACTACAAGATCTTTTATTATTGAATATTTATCTGTGTTATTCATATTTTAATAAACTTACAGGAGAGAGGATTGGTAAAGGTGAAGGATATGCAGATATGGAATATGCTATGATGAGAACAATGGGTGCTATCGATGAAAATACTGTTGTTGTAACAACTGTCCATGATTGTCAGGTATTTGATAGTTTGCCCTCTCAATTATTTAAGGAACATGATCTTCCTGTAGATATCATCATAACACCCAAAAAAATTATAAGATGTCAACCACGACTACCAAAACCAAAATGCATCAATTGGTCATTAATTACCAAGGAGAAGTATCAAGAAATACCAATTCTTCAAAAACTACAAAGTTTGCAGAAGGAGCAAAATCTCTAATAAGAGCCATATATATGTATTATGTGTGTTGTAAAATCACATTTTATACACAAATTAATTGTAATATAAATTAAAATTAATATCTGAAAATAATTCATAGTTTATTTGCATTAATGAGCATATTAACAAACATTTATTGTGACATCGTCACAATGCCAGGCTGCAATTTTTAATCATATTCTTAATTTGTTCAATTTAAAACATAGGTTCTCCATCTCAAATTTGTAGCGTCTTGCCCCTGTACATCATACTTTTCCTGATGATAAAAGAGTCATGCCAGTCATCTATGTAACTCCATTTAGGAGAAAATTTCTGAATTGAATTTACATGACTTCCAGACTAGACCAGAGTTCATATAGTTAATTGGGACCTCCTGCCCATAACTTTCCCTATCTGATCATTTATCTAACACTGTTCTCAAGATTAAGGAAGGACAGACAATGGATGAATTTACAGGTCTATAATTTTTTCAAATTGCAGCCAATTAATATATCACTTATAATAATCAAATCTGAATACAATAAAATTGTAAAGTTTTAACAATTAATACTCTGTTAACATATAACAATGCAGAAGTATGGTTATTGCTTTTCAATAAATCACTTTTACTATATTTAGTCAAAATACAATAATCAATATTGACATGTTAGAAATTTTTTAATATTTAATGGTGATATTTTTAATACACTGGTATGCTAAAATGAACGTATCAATAACTGGTCTAGAACCTCGTTCATCATAGCATCTGTTTTATCATGCATTAAAACATATATTTTTGATTTTATATTTTTCCTATTTAAATGGTTATGTTAGATGGTAACTTTGCTGTAGGCTGTGGAATTAGAACAGATTATATGTAAATATAAGTGTAAAAATAATATAAAATTAAATTTTTAACTTTTATACAGTACACATATGGGTTTCCATCTGTTCTGATCATTAATTTAGCCTTACCATATTCAGCACTCAGATCATCTACATTTTTTCCACTTTCTTCCTTGGAAATTATTTGTTTCTTTATGTCTAAGCTTTCACTCTATTTTGCTGCCTCATAGATAAAATTATTCTGTATATGCATAATAATTTTAAAATATATTTTTATTGCTAAAACACAAATACAGTAATACCTCGACTTACGCTACCCCAACTTACGCGATTTTCAAATCTCATCGATTCATCTTTTGTTTGAGCGCCACACAGCTCTTGATTACTCAATCCCCCCATACTATGGTGTAAGGAACCAAGTCTGAGCTTTATTTTTATTTTACTTTTATTTTGCTTTCATTATATTTTGTTTGGGGCTTATGTTTAGTTAAGACGAAGGTTTCCTCACCATTCACCTTAGTAACTTAAAAATAGAAGAAAAACCAACTCACCGACGAAAGAAAAGCGCCGTAGAAAAACTCGCGCACACTTGCGCTTCCCAAGCGGAAAAA
>NW_019385143.1:212860-236909 GCF_000671375.1 Centruroides sculpturatus | reverse complement strand
GGTCGTTCGCACGCCTCTTCTTACGGTAGCGTTGAATATTTACGGCCTCAACTATGACGTCACTCCCCACTAACCCCCTGTGGTGATTGTGCATCTCCTGTACGTAGCGCGCTTACTCTAAAATCTTTTTCCCCAACTTTAGCAAGTATCCTATCTGCACACCTCCCTTCTTTACCAAAAGTATGTAGTTTTTCTCCCTCGGTATCGTATACCTATCATCGACGAAGACGTCACGGGTAAGACGACACCTGGGTAAACATTGGCAGCATTTAAACTTCTTCTAACCGACGCTCCACATTGTACCCGAGGAAGGCCTATTAAGAAGGCCGAAAACGTTTGTACTCCAGTTAATAAGGCTAGAAATTAGTGAGAAAGGTTTTGTGCTATTAGAAGACATTTATGTCGAAATAGTGGAATATGTGGAAAATGCATTTTTTATTTTTTCAACAGCCAGTTTAAAATAGAATTTTGTATGTCACAATCTTTATTTGAGGTACTGTACATATGTAATATGCATATAATTTGGTGGCAGCTATCTTAACTTCTGTTTTCAGTGCTTGTGAACCTTACTGCACTAGCACTACAGCAGCTAACTTAAAGCAGAAACAGTTTGTCTTTTAACAAAGTGGCTTTACTAGGAAATGCACCTAAAATCTTGAAAATCAATTTTATTATTAACAATTGGATGCCAGTTATAGCTTAAAGATTTAAATTTTATTTACAAAAATTATTCAAGTTAATTAATTTTAAATTTAAAAAATATTAATTGTTTTAACAAGTTTATATGAAGTCATATAATGAATTTTATCATAATTATTGATATAGATATAGATGATTAAAATTTCATTCCTTGAATAATTTGCTAAAGTAGCTTCTTAAATTTTATAAAATATACTTTGCTTTTAAAAAAATCATTGTTAACTCCAATCTTTCATCATTGTCGTCATTTTCTAGAAATAATGCAATTGAAAATTTTTATTTCTGAAAAACTATTTTTCAATGTAAAAAGAATAAAACTGATTCAATATGAAATTCTGCAAAGATGATTATGAATTTTGACTTCAGAATATTTCAAATTTGTATGAATGTCAAACTTAGAGCTTTTTAAAAAATTTATGGATGACAAAAATAATATTAAAATTTACATTTGCTAAGGATAATATGAGAAAGTTGTGAAAATTATAAAATTTCAGAATACTAATCATTCAATATATATTAAATATTAGCATTTTTCGTGTAGGTTGAGGAATTTTTAAAATAATTTATGGAAATTGTCGTGTGGTCTGGTCTAAAATTTATCATCATAAAAATAGATATATAAAATTTTTTCAATCATGTTTCCAATAATATCTTCTATAATTTTAAATGAAAGTTATTGTGATGTGTTTAGCTAAGAAGATAAATGGAAGGGTCAACACCAAAAACAANTTAATATTACCAATATGTCATTGAAAAGAAAATGTGCTGTATTATCATTAAAAGACAAATTAAAGTATTTGTTTCGATTATCCAAATTTTTCCTTATCCGGACTACCTTCATCTCCAATTAGTCCGGATAATCGAGGTTCTACTGTATATAATAACTGCTACAGAAATTAAAGTATTAATGTTTGAATCTGTGACACTTACAGTTAATATAACAGAATTTTATAATATTTTGAGATATACTGATATAAGTCAAGCTTTTTCTTTTCAAATTTGCACTCTTATAAGAGTGTTCATTGAAATGATTAAAATTTTATTCTATTTGTGATTTATAATTGAAGTCTATAATAAATATACATTTTTTTTCTTTCTCCAACATAATGATGAAATTTGTGATACAAAATGTTCTCTTTAATTTTATATTCTCTTAAATGCAGCTATTAATATTAGTATTATTAATAAAGTATGACCCCACCATTCACAAAATACTTGATACGATCATCAACCAATGTTTACTAGAATAAAAATGTTCTAATCATAAGTGCAACAAGAAGTTCCCACACACTTTTATATGGGTCATACATGGTATAGAATGTGTATGTCCTGGCAGAAAAATTAAATAATTTAAAAAGTACTAATACAATTTAAATTAAATGCAATTAATTAATTTTATTGTAAGACTACCATATTAAATAGGTATCCTCTAGGACAGGGGTCACCAAACTATGGTCCGCAGGCTGGATCAGGCTTGCAAGGTCAGTTCATCTGGCCTGCCACTGCACTGTGCCACAAATGAGCTAAAATATAATTATTTATATGGAAATATCATAGATTGTAGATGAACTTACTATGTAGAAAAAATTAAAATAAGTGTAAGTAAAAATGCCAAAATTGGTCCAATCTTATTTTTGCATTTGACAGTAATATAATTTTTCGGAAAATCAGTGAAATGAAAAATTTGGTAACTTTGGATATCAGAGTGCTTTTTGTGTAACTTTCTGCAATGAAGTTTCTAAGAAAAGTGATTACAAGCTTGCTGCAGCAATTGTGTTTGTATATTGGTAAATAAATATGTTAATTTTCCTTATTTTTTGTGTATTTAGTATACTGTATTGAACAAAATGGTTGTGGCTTGCGCTTGTCATTCTTTCAGTTATCTGGCCCATTGTGAGAAAAGTTTGATGACCCTTGCTCTAGGGTTTCTCTTGGTTTCAGTTGTGATTCCAGCAACAAATTAAACATATTGGTTAAACAGTGCATCAAGACATATTATTGCATTTGTTGTTAGAAAATGCATTTTGACTGTAAATAGCCCTCTTCAGTTGTAACAAAACAAATAAAATATAACTTACATAAAGCTTCCATAGAAATATTATATTTTCAAACTTTTAGCATTTGATTTTCATTACACCAGTTTTAAATGATTTAGCTACCAATAAACAACAATATTCAATCAGTTTGTGCATATATATTTATAATACTATTCAAGCATTTCACTAGTTGCATGCTTGTATTTAAATTAATATTACTTAAATTTTTTATAATTTTGTAATGTTTTTTAATTCTTTGTTTTTTACAATATTTTTTCCTACAAATTATTGAAATATCATTTCTATTAATAATAGAACTATCTCTTTGACAATGTTTGTACCAAAAAGAATTATTACTTTTTAAGTACAGTATATAGTTTGTTCTTACATGATTTTTGTACTTGTACTTTTAAAGACTATTTGCTATGCCAGTGATTTTTTTTGAAAATTACAGATTTTGGAATCTATTCATTTCATTGTCAAAGACAGTACTGAAAATTGGTTCAGTTTGTTTGAAGACTGCCATTTCATAAACTTAAATGTTATTGAGATTAAATACAGCAAGTCTTCCCTTACTATTATTTCCTTTAATGTCATTTCATTATAATATTTCCCTCAATGTGGGTTTCTGTCCGTGGTGAGGGGACCTCCCAGAGATGGTTTAGAAACTCCTCTTTACCATCCCTGGGATCTGAACGCCCACCCATGTGTTTGCCGTGCGTGGTGTCCCATATGCTGGAAAGGGGGATCCTGGTAGTTGAGGGGCAACATATCGTCCCCAACACACTGCTTTGGCCCCTGCTTCAGATAAACGGGCGGCTCAAATCAGGCTCCATTTGAGTCAATTGGCTGGTCGTTGAGTCATTTTTGACTTTGGCCTGGAGTCAACTGATCGATGCAGACCGGGTGGACATGTCAGTCTAGATGTGCTCTTCTTGACTGCATTGTGAGGGTATAGCTCCTGGGGAACCCTGGTGTGACAGTTTATGGGAGTCTCCCATGTGACGGCATCACCTTGTTGGGCCCCATGGTGGGTTGAGTCACTAGGAGCTGAATAGTTTTTCTTAAATATGGATTCATTAAAACCAAAAAAATCATGTACCAATGCATCACCACCAAAGGAGGATAGTGCCTCCAACCAACCATCTTATCTCATCATGCATGCTACGGGAGAAACACCTCTTTCTAAACGTTCCCCATTTTTGATTCAGAAACTCTTTGAATCGACCATTGGTCATCTTAAAAAAATCCAAAAGTTGAGGTCAGGAGATCTGCTTGTAGAAGCAACCTCCCCTCAACAGTCTAAAAAGCTTATGAAAACGAAATCTCTAGAGACATACAAGTCACCATCACACCACACACAAGTTTGAACTCATCACGTGGTGTGATATCTCAAATTGATCTGATGTCTGAGGATGAATCAGATATTCAGATTGGTCTTTCAGATCAAGGTGTCACTGCTGTTCAACGAATTTCGATCCGTTGAGACGGCAAGTTGATACCAACTAAACACCTTATATTGACTTTCAACAAACCAACATTGCCATCTTTTGTTGTGGCAGGATATCTCCATTGCCCAGTTTGCCCATACATTCCAAACCCGCTGCGTTGCTTTAAATAAATAACTACATGCTTACTGGAAATATTAAATAAAAATAAACAAACACCTTTCTCTATTCCAGCACAATTTTAATACGTTGAAAAACGTTTTCAATCGTTTTAATCGATCTTCTTCAGTTCAAAATTCGAACTATATAACGAACAAAGTATTTGAAAAAAATACAAAAAATTTCACATTGCTTATTTACAACTTAACGCTAAAGCGCATGCACATATTTATAAAATGTATAGATTAAACCTAAATAATTAAAAATAACGTCATTATATATCAAGTAATGTTATAAAAACAATTAATAACGCTGCCTATGCGGTTGCAATAGTTAATCTACGTTGCTTTAAATGCCAGCGGTTTGAACATTCACAAACATCCTGCTGAGGTAAAAGCCTATGTGCACAGTGTGGAATTGAAGGCCACCAAAGTACTGAGTGCTCCAGTACTCCATGCTGTGTAAACTGCAAAGATGCCCATCCTGCCTACTCTCGGAAATGCCTTGCATGGCAGAGAGAGAAAGAGATTCAGCGGGTAAAAACTGTAAACAATCTATCTTACTCAGAGGCGCATGGTCACCTCAAGCGCTCGTTTGAAACAGAAGACATTTGCGGCTGCTGTGAAGTCTACAAAGACGCTTGGGGTTCAAACTGATATTTCTGTTTCCTTAAAGGAATCTCTTACTCGCCATGCGAAATGTTTAATACTCCCATCACAAGAAACACCAGAAAAGGAGAGTACAAAAGCAAAAACACTCCTACCTAAAACAGGGGTAATAACGAGAAACCTGGATTCTAAAAAGGCTAGCAAGAACCCACTAAACAAACAGAGTGAAAGCAGCTCTCTCTAAATGTAAAAAATTAGAAGCTCACTCTATGAATGAGTTTTCTGATATCTCTGATGAAGAGACTAATATGCAGGTGACAAAACCAATGTCACCTCCAAAAGAAAAACCCCCTGTGAAATTAAAGAGGGGATACCCTTGCTAAAAATGCTGCCTCAAACACATAATGGATTACGAAATAATCCAATGGAACTGTCATGGTTTTTGCGACAACTTCTCTAACATTAAACACTTGACATCATCTACACCATCTCTCTGCGTGGCACTCCAGAAAACACATCTAAAACCTGGAGAAAGAATTTCTTTAAAAGGATTTGATCTCTACTGCAAGGATGATGATAGCCACAACCGTGCCAGTGGAGGTGTGGCTATACTGGTTGCAAAGCACGTTCCATTCTTACCGGTACAAATAACCACCGATTTGCAAGCTGTGGCAATCAGAATTTCTATTGGAGTAACTGTCACAGTTTGTTCTATTTACTTGCCACCAGATGTCTCAGTCAATGAGAATGAATTGGATGCATTAGTTGAACAGCTGTCAACACCATTCCTTTTACTTGGTGATTTTAATGGCCACAATCCTATGTGGGGCAGTCCTGACATCAACTGTCGAGGCAGAGCCATTGAGAGATTTATAGGTAATCACCAACTGTATCTATTTAATACTGGAGAAGTGATATACTTTCATGCCCCATCAAGAACATTTACTGCCATTGATCTATCATTAGCAACTCCAAATCTGTTTTCAGCATTTTCATGGGAGGTTGGATCTAATCCACTCTCTAGCGACCACTTCCCAATATTTTTAAAATATCAAGGCAGAAAAAGCTGTGAAACAGCCCATCCTTCATGCTGGAAACTTGAAACAGCAGATTGGCTTGCATTCCCCTCTTTGGCTGACATCACTGAGGAAATGGTCAATACTGCTGATATCAATGATGCAGTTGAAGTTGTCACTTCCAGTATCATTCAGTCAGCTGAAAAAACAATAGGACAAACATCAACCAGATATCCAAAGCATCCGAAACCATGGTGGAATCAGAATTGTGAGGCAGCATTTAAAAAACAAAAGAAAGCTTGAGGGATTTTCAGAAGGTACTACAAACAATTTGATTGCTTTTCAAAAAGCAAAGGCAAATGTCAGAAGAATAAGAAGGCTAAGCGAAAGGGATTCTTGGAGGAAGTATGTTTCTAGCATAACATCATCTACTAGCTCAAAAGCAGTCTGGGATAAAATCCATAAAATTAATGGGAAATATGCTTCTCACTCTCTGTCCATGCTAGAAAATAATGGCACAATAATCAGTGATATACAAGGCATTGCTGATTTGTTGGGTGAAACATTTTCCTCTTCATCCAGCAATATTATGTATCCAAGAAATTTTCAGGCTTATAAAACCCAAAGTGAAAAACAATATTTAAATTTCCATTCTTCATCTAATGAGGAATATAATGTGCCATTCACTAGAATTGAATTACATACAGCAATCTCTCGCTCAAGGAATAGTGCTGTAGGCCTGGATAAAATCCACTACAGCATGATTAAAAATCTGTCAAACAATTCCCTTTCTAATCTCCTGTGTCTGTTTAACAGAATATGGACAGAACATACTTTTCCTGACTCTTGGAGGCTATCTATCATTATTCCCATTCCCAAGCCAGGTAAAGACCACAAGAATCCTTCTAATTACAGACCAATCTCTCTGACAAGTTGCCTGTGTAAACTCTGAGAGGATGGTAAACAGATACCTAATATTCCTCCTAGAGGAAAAGAACTACTTTTCACCACATCAGAGTTGATTTCGTAGGAACAGAAGCACTACAGACAATTTGGTTAACCTTGAAACATTATATGCAAAGTGTTTGTTAGACGACAGCACTTAAGTGTCTGTGTTTTTTGACATAGAGAAGGCCTATGATCGCTGTTGGTGATATGGGATACTCCGTGATCTGTACCAATTCGGATTGCGGGGTAATTTGCCAATTTTTATAAAAAACTTCTTACAGAATCGAAGATTCCAAGTCAGGATGGGCAACACTTTATCTAGGCCTTTCACACAAGGTGTTCCTCAAGGCTCTATTTTGAGTGTGACTCTGTTCCTAATTAAAATTAATAGCATAGCTGTCTTCCCCCTAGTGTGAAACTTTCTCTGTATGTGGATGACTTTCAGATCTCCTGCCAGTCTAGCAACATGAGTTTTATCGAGAGACAACTGCAAACCTCCCTAAATTGCATACACCATTGGTCAAAGATTAATGGTTTTAGTTTCAACATAGAGAAGACCTCGTGCATCCACTTTTGCCGAAGGCATGGTGCACTTGGATCCTGAAATCCACTTAAATGGGGTTAAAATCCCAATGGTCAAAGACGCTAAGTTTTTGGATGTTTTGTTCGACCATAAACTGACGTTCTTGCCACACTTGTGCAATTTGAAGAGTAGATGTTTAAAATCTTTGAACCTTCTAAAGGTACTGTGCTGCTCATCCTGGGGAGCAGACAAATGCTCTATGCTCAGGATTTATAGGGCCCTTGTCTGCTCTAAGCTGGATTACAGATGTGTTGTCTGTGGCTCTGCGTGAGAATCTACTCTTCGAATGCTGGATCCAATCCATCATCAAGCACTGCGTTTGTGCACTGGTGCATTTCGAACTTCTCCGGTTCAAAGTTTGTATGTGGATGCTTATGAGCCTCCACTATCTCTCAGGAGAGAAAAGTTGTCTTTTTTTTTTATTATATGAAACAGAAATCTTATACTAAACCCTCAGTCGAATTTACAATATCAGATACTCAGCTGAAAAGACTATTTGAAGCTCGCCGAAGTATGTCCCTACATTCAACATAAGAATGGAGAATGTGAGCAGCACGATTGACCTGGACACAAGCAACATCTCACAGGTTGAGGTTAATATTGATAGTATTCCTCCTTTGTCAACCCAACCGATAAATGTTGATCTAAGCTTAAAGTGGTTCCCCAAAGAGACCACACCAGATTATGTCTACAGACAGCACTTTGCAGAAATTCAACATCATGACAGGAATTTAATTCCTACATACGCTGATGGATCTAAATCGGATAAGTACAGTAATACCTTGACACGCTACCCTGACTTACGCGAACCCAGAGTTACGCGATTTTCAAATCTTGCCGATTCGTTTTTTGTTTGAGCACCATGCAACTCTTAATTACTCACTCCCCCCCACACTATTGTTCAGCTTACATGTTCGGACGTGTCGTGCAGAATCGACGCATAGCTACAATTTATTTTGTGTTATTTATTTCTGTGCTTGTTTTATCTATGGAGACTTGAGAGACTCTACTATGTCAGCCAAACGAAGTAGAACTGATTATTCTGCATCGAACAAGAAAAGAAAAACTTTATCTTTGGAATGTAAAGTTAACATTATTAAAGACTTCGATACAAAAATGAAAATTTGTGAATTGGCAAAGAAGTTTGATCTACCGGAATTGTCGGTCAGAACAATTACAAAAGGTAAAGAAAAAATTCTCGAAGCTGTGAAAAATGCTCAATCTTTAAATTCAAGCATCATTTGTAAATGTCATGGTATTATCACTGAGATGGAAACAATGTTAAAATTATGGTGTGATAATCAAGTATTTGTGAAAAATTGTATAATAATATAATATGTTATACATATATATTATCTAAGATTTTATTAAACATTTTTGTCTAAATTATTGCTTTTTTAGTCTCCGGTCCCAATTAAAAATTATTTGTATGTATTTATATGCAAAATTATACCCCGACTTACGTGAATTCAACTTATGCGGTTATCTCTCGGTCCCACCTATCATGTAAGTTCGGGGTATTACTGTATGTTGACTTAGCCTTTGTTTGCCAGGATGAAATTGTGGCAGAACAAATAGCACCAAATTCTTCCATCTTTACTGCGGAGTTGCAGGATATTTATTTAGCCTTAAAGTATATAAATAGGAAAGGTCATTGTTGCTGCATGATTTACACTGACTCAGTCAGTGCACTTCAGGCTTTGATCTCACCGGAACCTAGTTTCCACTCCATAGTGACTAAAATTCGTAAACTGTTTTGCCATCTTCTTGCAAGGAATTTTTCTATAAAATTTTGTTGGGTTCCAGGCCATGTAGGTATAAGAGGAAATGAAGAAGCTGCAAAGTCAGCAAGTCCTCCACATCATACAATGTGTATTGAAGGTGGTGATTTGAAGCTAGTCGTTAAAAAACGACTAGCAGAGAGATGGCATATTATGTGGAACGCACAAACCCACAATAAACTACATGAGATCAAACCTTTGGTTGAAAGTTGGACACATAATAAGCAGTATGATAGGAGATCTGAGGTTGTCCTTTCTCGTCTGAGAATTGGACACACTCAACTGACTCATCAATACCTTTTGAAGAGTGATGATCAACCTGTATGTCAATATTGCAATTGTACTGTAAGTGTTAAACACATACTTTGCAACTGCGTTGCTCTTGATCAATGTCGTAGACAACATTTCAAAAATGCAAGTTTGAGAGAGATTTTGAGCCAGAGGCCAAATCTTGATAAGATACTGAACTTTTTGAAGGTCAATAATATGTATAGAGAGATTTGATTACTTATTTATTTATTTTACAGTTTTTATTTACCTTGTTTTGTTTATTTATATTGTTGTATATATCTGTTCTTGTTGTTTATTTATTTATTCATTTATTTAATTATGTCTTATGTTTGTTATCTGTGATGTTTAAAATTTTTACCATTTGCCCTGGCGCAGCTTAGCCTACATGGCTCTTGTGCCAAAAAACTAAAACCAACCAACCAACCAACCATTATAATATTGTTGAAAAAAGATAAAAGTTCAGTTTGTAAGCATTTATAATTATTATTGTTGAATTTTTGTTATAAACAGTAAAATTCATTCTGTGAGGTGGAAAACAAATGCTAGAGATTGCAAACATGTTCCAAATAGACCAAACTACAGCTTGCTTATGTCAATTAGCCTATGATAAAATTGGTTTTATTATCCATCATTTTGCTTAATGTTGCAGTTTTTAAGAATATATTGATGTTAAGTGAGGACTTGCTGTACTGATTTTTATAAATTGTCTTCACTGTTTGCAATTACAACTTAGTCATCATCAAAAAGCAATGTGCTTAATCTGCTTACAGCAATGTTGCATCTGATATTAAAGCCTCTAATGAATTTTTTCCATTCTATTATATGTATGTATGTATACACACACAATATATTATAACTAAATAGCTATAAAATACAATAACCTCACAACTGAATGGAATGCAATATTATTTAACATTTTATTGTCTTGATATATTAATTTTGTTAATTTATATATTTATTTATTTATTACATCACAAATAGGAAATGCCAGTTGTCTATTGATCCCCACCCTCCATTTAACAAAATCCTGACAACAGTAAAAAGAAACATCTAAAAACTCATAAAAACTTGACAATTTTAAAGAGGATATATATAAGTATGTAAAGTAACACAGCTAAGAAAATACAAAAAACAATGTGTAAAAACACTATATACACAAAAGGACATGAAAACATTTGAATATACTAAAAACATAAGATAGTATACTGTAAACATGTTAAAAACATAAAAATGCAAAAACTCTGACAAAAATAAATATATGAACATATAAATAAAAATATGTAAAAAAAATTCTCATTTTGGCCTTGGTAAAATTATCATCAATTGAATAAAAGGCATTTACATGATAATTTATATTTAGGGAATGTTATGTGAACTTGATTTTCTGTCAGAATAATACTTTCAGATATGTGATTAAAAAAAAATTATGAGATATTGATAAATGAAAATGAGGAACAGATATACAAGTTGAATTACAGATGAATCTGCTTGGAACTCTCAGACACAGCCAATGTGGTGATAGGAGACTGTTTATATAAAAGTATACAATCAAAGTTTTAATTTGTTCTTGAAAATCAGGAAGCCTAAATCTTACTCAAGCAACATTTGGAATGCAAATTTGAGGTAAATTTCCAAATTTGTTTAAGAGCAAGTATAATTAATGTAATTCTTTATAAACTTTGGTTGAAGTGAAGATGCAGCCATATACCACATTGTTATGCAATAGTAAATAAAAGACTGAATATTTGCAAAAAGTAATGAACATAGAATAAATTTTTGAGAAATCAACCTACAGAGTGCAAAAAAATGCTTTGAGGTATTGCAAGCAATTTCACTATTTTGTCTATTTGGCCATTTAAAATTCAATTTATTATCGAAAATTTCTCCGTGATCATTATATGAATTTACATATTGTTAAGTAATTATTTATAATAATGGGAAGAAGAGAAGGATTTCATATCAGTGAAAAACACATAACAGTTTTATCTTTATTAATAGCTAGATTAAATTTTCCAAATACAGAGACTATTAGTTTTAAATCTAATTGGAGTTGATTAAAATCATAGTTAAGCAATTTAATGTCACTTGCATAGGCCATGATATTTGAGTTAATATTATCAAAAAACTATCTAGGCTGAGGAAAAAAAAAATAACTAGCTAACTAACACTAACTAACAAAAAAAACTATATAGGCTGAGAAAAAAAGAGTCCACTCAAAATTGACTCCTGCCATATTCCACATAAAGGAGGAAAATCAAGGAATGAAAAAAATCACCTTTTTGAATCTTACATGTATAGTTTGAGAAATAGTTACTTAACCATGAATGGATTGATGTATCTATATCAAATCTGTTGCAGTGTGTGTTAATAAGGATGTTTGACATTATAGAATATACACTGCTGGCCATTAAAATTGCTACACCATGAAGGCGGCACGCAACAAATGCAAAATTTGCATGAAATTACAGCATGCTGAGATAAGCAAATGGTTAGTATTTCAACGCATGCTCGCAAAGCAGGTAGGAGTAAGGCCACCTACAGTCTGTATAAAAGGGAAGATTGTAAAGCTGGTTTCTCATATGGAAATTACATTCGTATGTTGGTTGCTTGTGTAATGGTTTTGTTATGCCTCCTGTAAGGAGGAGGAATGCCTACCAGTATCAGAGTTTAATTGTGGTAGAAGTGCAGACTACAAGTACTACGGTTTATCATTCCACACTATTGCTTCTTGTGCTGGTCATGATACCATGACTGTCATGAGAATATGGAATTGATGGGTCTGGGAGGGCCATACAGAATGCCATATGGGATCTCAACAGCCCCTGATGAGTAATACCCAAGAGGACAGACATCTTTTCCACATAACTTTGCATCACGTACTCTGAGTTAGGAACTTCATTTTGTTCATAAGATTGTTTTCAGAGCATGTGCCTGCACAGACAGTGTAATGATGTCTGCAGCACATGGATTATCAGCATGGTGACCATTGCTGTGGCTTTCCTTGATGCTGCAGCAGAGACAGGTGTGCCTACAATGGTGCATTCAATGATGAATATGGATGCAGGAGTGGCATCATTTCATCTTTTCAGACAAAGTCTGGTTCTGCATACAGCATCATGATGGCCATATCCTTGTATGGAGGCACGAAAGGAAACGATCATTGCCAGTTTGCATTCATCATCGTCTTGTGGACCCAGCACCTGGAGTGATGGTATGGGGTGCCAGGTCTGGTCACGTCTTACCTGTATAGCCAGTAATTTGGACTGCCACCATTACATTTCTGATGTGTTAAGGCCTGTCACTGTGTGCTATCTACGAGGTGTTTGTCGCACTACCTTTCAATAGGACAATGCACAACAGTGCATTGCCCATGCTGTCCTGCCCTTTCTGAATACTGAAGGTGTTTGACTGTTGCCCTAGCCTGAACATTCTCCAGATCTGTCACCAATTGAGAATGTCTGGTCAGTGGTTTATGGTACCACAGCTCGCAAGTCAATACAATAGATCAAACTTGTTGCAGAGCTGGATTACAGCTGTTATTGCTGCCAGAGGCCACTGCTCTGGGTACTGATTTCTGCATTTTCTGTACCACAAAATTACCTGTCAACTTAAATATGTATTCTTCCATTATACTGTATGTGTACAATAAATATGATTCTGCTATTTGTTTTCCTTCCTGGTGTAACATTTTTAATAGCCAGCTGTGTAGTACTTTATATTGAATCTTCCAGAGCAATTCTTTTCTTACTATCAAAGTTTTTAAAATGGTTAAATATAATTGATAAAATTTCCTTAAATATAAAAGCAGATTGTACTATAGAAAAACATATTGAAAACTTATATTAGTATAGTGACTTAAGCTACATTTATTTGAAAAACAATAAAGAAATGAAAAGCATGTTTTAAGTATTGAGAATATAAACTAATAATAATATAATGTCAGTGTAATAAGTGTATAACTAAATTGATAATTTTTATTCATTAATACTACAAGATCTTTTATTATTGAATATTTATCTGTGTTATTCATATTTTAATAAACTTACAGGAGAGAGGATTGGTAAAGGTGAAGGATATGCAGATATGGAATATGCTATGATGAGAACAATGGGTGCTATCGATGAAAATACTGTTGTTGTAACAACTGTCCATGATTGTCAGGTATTTGATAGTTTGCCCTCTCAATTATTTAAGGAACATGATCTTCCTGTAGATATCATCATAACACCCAAAAAAATTATAAGATGTCAACCACGACTACCAAAACCAAAATGCATCAATTGGTCATTAATTACCAAGGAGAAGTATCAAGAAATACCAATTCTTCAAAAACTACAAAGTTTGCAGAAGGAGCAAAATCTCTAATAAGAGCCATATATATGTATTATGTGTGTTGTAAAATCACATTTTATACACAAATTAATTGTAATATAAATTAAAATTAATATCTGAAAATAATTCATAGTTTATTTGCATTAATGAGCATATTAACAAACATTTATTGTGACATCGTCACAATGCCAGGCTGCAATTTTTAATCATATTCTTAATTTGTTCAATTTAAAACATAGGTTCTCCATCTCAAATTTGTAGCGTCTTGCCCCTGTACATCATACTTTTCCTGATGATAAAAGAGTCATGCCAGTCATCTATGTAACTCCATTTAGGAGAAAATTTCTGAATTGAATTTACATGACTTCCAGACTAGACCAGAGTTCATATAGTTAATTGGGACCTCCTGCCCATAACTTTCCCTATCTGATCATTTATCTAACACTGTTCTCAAGATTAAGGAAGGACAGACAATGGATGAATTTACAGGTCTATAATTTTTTCAAATTGCAGCCAATTAATATATCACTTATAATAATCAAATCTGAATACAATAAAATTGTAAAGTTTTAACAATTAATACTCTGTTAACATATAACAATGCAGAAGTATGGTTATTGCTTTTCAATAAATCACTTTTACTATATTTAGTCAAAATACAATAATCAATATTGACATGTTAGAAATTTTTTAATATTTAATGGTGATATTTTTAATACACTGGTATGCTAAAATGAACGTATCAATAACTGGTCTAGAACCTCGTTCATCATAGCATCTGTTTTATCATGCATTAAAACATATATTTTTGATTTTATATTTTTCCTATTTAAATGGTTATGTTAGATGGTAACTTTGCTGTAGGCTGTGGACTTAGAACAGATTATATGTAAATATAAGTGTAAAAATAATATAAAATTAAATTTTTAACTTTTATACAGTACACATATGGGTTTCCATCTGTTCTGATCATTAATTTAGCCTTACCATATTCAGCACTCAGATCATCTACATTTTTTCCACTTTCTTCCTTGGAAATTATTTGTTTCTTTATGTCTAAGCTTTCACTCTATTTTGCTGCCTCATAGATAAAATTATTCTGTATATGCATAATAATTTTAAAATATATTTTTATTGCTAAAACACAAATACAGTAATACCTCGACTTACGCTACCCCAACTTACGCGATTTTCAAATCTCATCGATTCATCTTTTGTTTGAGCGCCACACAGCTCTTGATTACTCAATCCCCCCATACTATGGTGTAAGGAACCAAGTCTGAGCTTTATTTTTATTTTACTTTTATTTTGCTTTCATTATATTTTGTTTGGGGCTTATGTTTAGTTAAGACGAAGGTTTCCTCACCATTCACCTTAGTAACTTAAAAATAGAAGAAAAACCAACTCACCGACGAAAGAAAAGCGCCGTAGAAAAACTCGCGCACACTTGCGCTTCCCAAGCGGAAAAAAGTAAGTCCGCACCGAGAAAAAGGGGGGGAAGACCCCACAACCCAGTTAGGAATCGCTAAACCTTAAAAGAATAAAGCATCCCGATAATTGTTAAAAAGAATAATGTAAAAGGTTAGCGAAGTATTGTCGGAAAATAATCTGCCAGATAAACAAGAAAAATTTAATGTTACAGATAAGTATGTAAATGAGGAGAGTGAGCTCATTCAGAATTGTGACGTCACCTCACACTATAAAGCCTCTAACTCAAGTGAAAACGAACGAGGTGAATTCCTGATAGCAACGAGCTTTGGTGAGCTTCGTAGCAGTGAACGAGAGAGGTGTCCGATAGGATTTTGAAGTTATTCGATTTGTGGATCGACGATTATAGAAAGTCTTGAGAGTTTGAGGAAATAGGTTCCTAGTATATTGAGGTGACGATTAGGATCTTTAATTTATAAGAATTATTGTTTATAAGTTAATTCTTTGATTTTGTCGAATTCCAAAGGGGAATAGAATTAAGTTAGAAATAGATTGATTTGAGTTTGTCGGATTGATTCTTGTTGAGTTCCATTGAATAAATTATTGTTTGATTTTTACTAAATACTGTATAGAGTTTATTAATAGAAGTTTAATTAAATATTTGATTTTGTTATTGACAAACTTTGTCATTATTTAATTCGGTGCACGCTTAAAGTCCAGGCCTGGCACACTAACGCGAATCCGCGTAAAGTACCCGTTAGGGAACGGCTATTTCCGGCACACAGTAGTGTCGATAATCGTTGGAAAGTCGGAAAAATAATATAGTACTTTACAATTGTTCAGCTTACATGTTCGGACGTGTTGCACGGAATCGACACATAGCTACAATTTATTTTGTGTTATTTATTTCTGTGTTTGTTATATCTGCAGAGACTTGAGATGTGATGATTTCTTGTAACCGTGAACGAATCAAAAGACAAGATAAGATTAACGAGAACATTTATTAGCTTACATACATCCGACTTGGATTTTACACAAATTGCGAAATTATACCCCGACTTACGTGGTTATCGCTCGGTCCCACCTATCGCGTAAGTTCGGGGTATCACTGTACACAGAAACTATAATAAATACAATGACTACTGCTGTAATCAAAGTGGGAAAAACCTCAACATGTCATGTGCATGCACATTATATATTGATCACATTCATTGTAGTATCATTCTTTCTATCATACCCCAAAGTATTCTGATAAATTTATGCACCATTCATTTATAAAAACTATCAGTTCAAGTTTAAAATTTGACGAAATCAATACAACTAATGTGATGCACTAAAAATACAATAAATCAAGAATTTCGTTTATCCACAAACTCGTAAAGATTCAAACATTGATATTTTATATTGCAGCTATTTTATAATTATGTTCATTAAAAAATTTCCTTTTCATAAAATTAAAAATACTGATGACTTTGTTTTGAGATTGAAGTGGTCTTTTGGATCCATTTGATTCTTATCATTTCTAACATACTAAGAGCCAATTACAGAAGCCAGATTTAAGTAAAAATGGTTTAGACCACTCTCTGCCACCTAATTCTAGACTTTATCCAAGTAGTTGGCTATTTTTCATGACAAAAAAAGCATAAGTATAGACAAGTATAAATCATGACTCAGTTCAACCTTTTTTTTCTGTAATTAATCTTAAAGGCAACTATGAAGAGATGATTAGCTGCTAGTAAAAATCATACTATTTTGAAGAATTCATGAAATGCAAAGTAAATAAAATTTTCCATTAAACAAAGAATTTATGGCAGATACAACCAGAATAAAATAATTTTTCAATTTATGATACTCTAACCTGCAACAATAACATTTACGTAACTTATATAAAGGTGCATTTTCTAGTTAAGCAGCTGGAAGTTACTTTAAGCAATTTCCACTTTCGTCGGAAATACTTCTACAACTCAGTTACTCAGCATTGTTGTTTGGCCCTTTGTATATATTCTTTTACAAATAAAAATGTTTAGTCAGAAACAATGCAGAATTGTCACTGAGATTATAAAATATCAGAGGCAGACACTTAAGAAAATTTGATATCACGTAAAAATTGCAATTACCTATTGGGTAAACAACAACAATAGAATATATTTATTCACCATTAATAATAAATTTGAAGACATTTATACTACTATGCATATGTAGCTAGAACTATTTCTAAGACTAACAGCACAAAACCTTTCTCACTAATTTCTAGCCTTATTAACTGGAGTACAAATGTTTTCGGCCTTCTTAATAGGCCTTCCTCAGGTACACTGTGGAGCGTCGGTTAGAAGAAGTTTAAATGCTGCCAATGCCTTCTTACGGTAGCGTTGAATATTTACGGCCTCAACTATGACGTCACTCCCCACTAACCCCCTGTGGTGATTGTGCATCTCCTGTACGTAGCGCGCTTACTCTAAAATCTTTTTCCCCAACTTTAGCAAGTATCCTATCTGCACACCTCCCTTCTTTACCAAAAGTATGTAGTTTTTCTCCCTCGGTATCGTATACCTATCATCGACGAAGACGTCACGGGTAAGACGACACCTGGGTAAACATTGGCAGCATTTAAACTTCTTCTAACCGACGCTCCACATTGTACCCGAGGAAGGCCTATTAAGAAGGCCGAAAACGTTTGTACTCCAGTTAATAAGGCTAGAAATTAGTGAGAAAGGTTTTGTGCTATTAGAAGACATTTATGTCGAAATAGTGGAATATGTGGAAAATGCATTTTTTATTTTTTCAACAGCCAGTTTAAAATAGAATTTTGTATGTCACAATCTTTATTTGAGGTACTGTACATATGTAATATGCATATAATTTGGTGGCAGCTATCTTAACTTCTGTTTTCAGTGCTTGTGAACCTTACTGCACTAGCACTACAGCAGCTAACTTAAAGCAGAAACAGTTTGTCTTTTAACAAAGTGGCTTTACTAGGAAATGCACCTAAAATCTTGAAAATCAATTTTATTATTAACAATTGGATGCCAGTTATAGCTTAAAGATTTAAATTTTATTTACAAAAATTATTCAAGTTAATTAATTTTAAATTTAAAAAATATTAATTGTTTTAACAAGTTTATATGAAGTCATATAATGAATTTTATCATAATTATTGATATAGATATAGATGATTAAAATTTCATTCCTTGAATAATTTGCTAAAGTAGCTTCTTAAATTTTATAAAATATACTTTGCTTTTAAAAAAATCATTGTTAACTCCAATCTTTCATCATTGTCGTCATTTTCTAGAAATAATGCAATTGAAAATTTTTATTTCTGAAAAACTATTTTTCAATGTAAAAAGAATAAAACTGATTCAATATGAAATTCTGCAAAGATGATTATGAATTTTGACTTCAGAATATTTCAAATTTGTATGAATGTCAAACTTAGAGCTTTTTAAAAAATTTATGGATGACAAAAATAATATTAAAATTTACATTTGCTAAGGATAATATGAGAAAGTTGTGAAAATTATAAAATTTCAGAATACTAATCATTCAATATATATTAAATATTAGCATTTTTCGTGTAGGTTGAGGAATTTTTAAAATAATTTATGGAAATTGTCGTGTGGTCTGGTCTAAAATTTATCATCATAAAATAGATATATAAAATTTTTTCAATCATGTTTCCAATAATATCTTCTATAATTTTAAATGAAAGTTATTGTGATGTGTTTAGCTAAGAAGATAAATGGAAGGGTCAACACCAAAAACAAATGGCATAAGGTTCATGATATTGGCCTTATTCTCCCAAGCCATAGATTTATGATTAAATTTTTAAAATTTGTTCAAAATAAAGAGTATTGGTTTTGAAAATATTTTTTAATTTAAAAAAGCAGTAAAAATTACATAAACAGTTTATTTCACAATAAAAATATCAACTAGCTGTACTTACTTGATTTGTTGTTCATTATCTGAGTAACAAGAAAATATGGACATGAGAACCTTATGCCATTTGTTTTGGTGTTGACCCTTCTTTATGAATGAATATTTTCAGAGTAATGATGAACGTTCATCATTACTCTGAAAATATTCATTCATAAAGAATTTTAGAATTTCATGAAACTCATTTTTTAATAGAAATATTTACTGTAGAAATATAATTTCAAAATCATAACCAGCCAAGACTAATGAAGTAAAGCAACTCAAATGTCCAAAAAAGAATTTTATAATGAAAAGCAATTTTATCATTAACTTAATTTTAAAAAATATATCTTTTATTTCTGGGTAAGTATTGACCTATTTTCCCCAGAATGTCTTTCCATCTTTTAAAATAGAATATCATTTTTGATTATTCTAAAGCACAGAATACTCTTGCTAATCCAGCCATTCCTTGCACAGAGGGTGATTCCTGATTAAAAGGTGTGAATGGGCCTATAGTAGGCTGACCATAACGTTTACAATCCTACCAGGGAGTCATTTCAGAATCAGTTAAAATGGGGTGTAAAACTGATTGAACTTTGGTTATGTTTAAAATTTTTTACTTTATTAATCTATGAATTGGTGTTATTAAATTTACTATTTTCAAAAATTGATTCTACAATGAAATATTAAAAACAGGCAAAACTGAGGACTGTTTCCTTCATTGTACTGTATTTTAAATTTCAGTAATTTAATGAAGTACTGTAATTGTGATGATCTTATATGTATGATAATAAATCAAAAACTTTTCGGTTCAAAATCGCAGCTGGTAACTGAAACAAGTGGTAAATATTTCATGATGCATGGGCATCTCATGATTGTCTCATGAAAAATCCAATATGTTGGATCTGAGAGCCATAGAAGGGAATCTNAACACCAAAAACAAATGGCATAAGGTTCATGATATTGGCCTTATTCTCCCAAGCCATAGATTTATGATTAAATTTTTAAAATTTGTTCAAAATAAAGAGTATTGGTTTTGAAAATATTTTTTAATTTAAAAAAGCAGTAAAAATTACATAAACAGTTTATTTCACAATAAAAATATCAACTAGCTGTACTTACTTGATTTGTTGTTCATTATCTGAGTAACAAGAAAATATGGACATGAAAACCTTATGCCATTTGTTTTGGTGTTGACCCTTCTTTATGAATGAATATTTTCAGAGTAATGATGAACGTTCATCATTACTCTGAAAATATTCATTCATAAAGAATTTTAGAATTTCATGAAACTCATTTTTTAATAGAAATATTTACTGTAGAAATATAATTTCAAAATCATAACCAGCCAAGACTAATGAAGTAAAGCAACTCAAATGTCCAAAAAAGAATTTTATAATGAAAAGCAATTTTATCATTAACTTAATTTTAAAAAATATATCTTTTATTTCTGGGTAAGTATTGACCTATTTTCCCCAGAATGTCTTTCCATCTTTTAAAATAGAATATCATTTTTGATTATTCTAAAGCACAGAATACTCTTGCTAATCCAGCCATTCCTTGCACAGAGGGTGATTCCTGATTAAAAGGTGTGAATGGGCCTAAAGTAGGCTGACCATAACGTTTACAATCCTACCAGGGAGTCATTTCAGAATCAGTTAAAATGGGGTGTAAAACTGATTGAACTTTGGTTATGTTTAAAATTTTTTACTTTATTAATCTATGAATTGGTGTTATTAAATTTACTATTTTCAAAAATTGATTCTACAATGAAATATTAAAAACAGGCAAAACTGAGGACTGTTTCCTTCATTGTACTGTATTTTAAATTTCAGTAATTTAATGAAGTACTGTAATTGTGATGATCTTATATGTATGATAATAAATCAAAAACTTTTCGGTTCAAAATCGCAGCTGGTAACTGAAACAAGTGGTAAATATTTCATGATGCATGGGCATCTCATGATTGTCTCATGAAAAATCCAATATGTTGGATCTGAGAGCCATAGAAGGGAGTCTCTATCTATATATATAACCCATTCAACGGGTGTCCGTCTGTCCCGTAACCGTTTGATAACGGACACTAGAGGCGCCCCTATCGTGTGTCATATTTCAAACATTCAAATTAACAATTTTAATTCTTATTTAAATTAACAATATGAATTATTATTATTCATTTGGCCAATAAATTATTATTTGGTCAATATAACAATATAAATTCAGTATATTTGTAATAGGAATATATTATTTCAGGGGCTTATATCTCGCGAAGGGTCGCGAGTAAGGGTATGGTTCCTTTGACTTTATTGTTCGCACAGGGGCTACTGTTTGGGGGAGTCACCACCTCTTCATTCGGAGGGTAAATCTTACCATTGGGACTTAAACAGAGCTGTACAGCATATTGATAGGAACAAAAAAGTCAAAGGAACCGTTCCTCATGGAAATTTGTAAATAACGCACCAGGCTACTAGTTTTCCATAAAAGAGTGATGTAGAGTGATATTGAATTGAAACCCATGGGCATGGTAAATGGTCAAAGCTATGACGCTTGTACAAAATTAGTTTGACATACATTAATCCCCCTCCATTACGTGAATTCACTCTAACACAATATTTAAAAATTTGTCAAATAAACTTTACGGAAATAAGTGATAGTTACAACACAAAGTGTGTTTGTGGTTTTTGTGTAACCTTGTATATACAGTCGACCCCCTATAACACGGGTTCCTATAGTTCAGATTCCTATATGACGGTATCCGTACAAACATGGTAAAAAAACTCCTATAATTCGGTAAAACGTCATCGGGCAGCCGAACTACTTTCCGCCGTCCAGCGCCACGCTACGGAGAGTTTAGGCGGGTAAATTGAGTTTACTATCGTCTGTACAGTATGTAAATTAGGTACCTTAAGTCTAATACAGCACTAATTTTATACATTTCTTGTGAAAGAAACATTTCTTATTCAACGGCCATAAAAATTATTTATATTAATGATGTCTCCAAAGTTCAACGAAGTTTTCGCAGAAAAATAACTTATCAGAAATCGCGGCCGCCGTTTGGTGCGCTGCTTCGCGACGAAAACAAGCTTAAGCAATGGCGACGTCGAACAGTGCATACTCGGTAAGTAATCCTACAATTTTTTGTTTATAGCATAGTTTATACGGATTATTCCCAAAACAATATACGTATTTTGGAAATGCTGAGTCGAATTAGTCTAGCAATCGATTAATTTTATGGAAGAAAACCTTTCAAACAGCTGTAGTCCGTAAACTTCACACGTGTCGCGCTGTGATTGGCAAGGTCTCCTAAAACATCAATTTCATAAAAAACGGAACGTATCTACCGTGTTATAGGGGGTCGACTGTACATGTATATTTTAAAAAACTTAAAACTTTTTAAAAAAGTAAAATAACTACCATATTTAAGAATATGGAACAGATTTCTATTTTACATGCTTCCAAGGCTGTTACATTAAAATGTTCTTTAAAGACGATGTTGCCCTTTGATGCTGATTCTATTTTGGAGACCCGCAAGCAAATAATACAGCAGATTGAAATATGATACTATACACAGAAATGGAACCCAAATAAACATAAACAGTATGTGAATTGGGTAGCATTTTCATGCAAATGGAAGCACCTAGGTAATCACAATGGAGGTTATATTGGATAATTGAGGGTCAAATTAACGAGAGTCTATTATATTCAAATGATTGCTTTTAGATGCTTACAAATGATTGGTTTTTACATTAAAATATATATTTCAGGATTTAGAATTGGCAAAGGCGAAGGATATGCAGATATAGGATATGCTATGATGAGGATAATAGGCATAGTCGATGAAAATACTCCTGTTGTAACGACTGTCCATGATTGTCAAGTATTGGATGATTTACCTCAAGAGCTCTTTAACGACTACGATCTTCCAGTAGACGTCATTATTACTCCTACAAAAATTATAAGATGTCGACCATCTTTACCAAAACCAAAAGATATTAACTGGTCAATGATAACGAAGGAAAAATTTCAGGAAATTCCAATTCTTAAAACATTAAAGAACTACCAGAGAAATTTGTAAATCATCCTTACATTATATGGTGATGAGCATTAAGTAATGAAATTCGTATAATTCAGTGGCGTGTCGTCATTACAATTTTTTATAAAATACAAGGGAAGCTTTATAAAAAATAAATACATATTAATTTTAATTATACGAAAATAATCGCACAATATTTTATTATAACCGCATTATGTATCTTGTTACAAATTTCTATACTACACGTGAAAAAAAAAATTGCTATTGTATATTCCAATATTAGTGGCGGAGTGGAATCTCTGTATTGTCAGATTCCAAAAAGTCAGATTTGCGCACGCGCTTTACGGAGCACCACCCTCACCCGGTTTAGCCGGTGGAAGCTTACGACCTTGGGTCGATCTACACATATAAACGCTTCAAATTCTATCCGGGACCGGTTCCGGGCTGTTAGCCGCCCGATTACGCGAATAACGAGTGGATTTATAACTTAACCCAACCGATAAGAATTTACTGGTATGTTTTTACGATAGTTCTGTATAGTTGACAGGAGTTTAAAAAATCTATTAAAATATTTGATATATTTATTCCGCTCTCCGATTTTATATTACTCACGGATTTCGATGTTAAACCGGTGATATTATGATTTCGTATATCCCATCTTTAAATTAAGGGGATATAGAAAAAAACGTGTACAATTCTTGTATAATGTTAAAAAATTAACCGTTACTTCGACAGCGTCATTTACAACTAAATTTAATGAATGAGAGAGATGCAC
>NW_019385143.1:174365-211824 GCF_000671375.1 Centruroides sculpturatus | reverse complement strand
TTCGCAAAATTAAGTCAGTTAAAATTTAACATTTTTTATGCCAGAACTATATATATATATATTGATAAATAATAATGGTGTTCAAAATGGTTTATTTTGTACATATTTTATTACGACACTTGTTCCGCAGCCACCTTGTATTTTCTTGCGCGCGTAGGATTGTGGGATCTCTCTTATGCTGGGGTGGTATTCTGGTCACCGTCTCTGGTCTCTTGTCTCTCACAAGCCGGTCGCTGATTGGCTAATCATTTGGATTAGCCAATCAGAGATCGTCTTGTGAGAGAGGAGAGACCAGCGACGGTGACCAGAATATGGCCCCTGGATCTAGTTTCAAGAACTTTCTTCAGTCGACCGCGATTGAACCTCGTTTCAGTCGAGATTGAAACGGTCGAGGGAGGTCGCACCAAGGGGAACGGGGTATAGGGCACTAGTTTAGTAGTGTTACAGAGTATAATACGTATATTTTAATATATTTTTTAAAAGAAACTAAACCACTGAGAAATGTTACGTGTGTTTAACAAGGTTCGGAAAACTTTGAAAATGTTAACAACGGGTTCGGCCGAACCTGTGCGAACCCGCTGAATATCACCACTGTATGTACCAATACATCCACCACATATTTTATTTCACCAAGTACGTTTTTATTATTTTATTTTTAATTGTAGCCCTTATATCGTGGGTAGCGATTCGGAATGTAATTGTGATATTAGAAATGCATTTAGAGAAGTCTGCGGTTTTTACTGGCTTATCGAATAAACGATACGAATGGACCCTAGACCATCACTGACGCGCAATTGACTGATTGCCCCTGGATGTCGGCTTCTTACAGAAACACAGCCTCCCTATCATCAAATGTCACGGCACGCCCCTGGTATAATTAGATTTTATGAACAAATTTTACATACATTAAAGCATATTTTTTGTTTTTGTATAGTAATAATTTACAAGGAATCAGTGCCGTGCCGTGACATTTATTGATAGGGAAGCTGTGTTTCTGTAAGAAGCCGACTTCCAGGGGCAATCAGTCAGCGCTAGTCTAGGGTCCATTCGTATCATTTATTCGATAAGCCAGTAAAAACCGTAGTCTTCTCTAAATGTATTTTTAATTAATAGATTATCTAACACATATAATAAATAAGCAAGTTCAATATAATTACCTCTGTTATATTAGATTTAATAGATTCCCTATGCCCTCTAAATGCCAATTCTTGCTTTGGTAACATCTACTAATTTAAATATAATACTATATATCTATTAGCCGTAACTTTGTTATAATTGTCAATATTTATTTTATATCATTTACTAATGTTAAATTCTATTCTATTTTGATTTCCAAATTGCTTCAACTTTACGAAAGAATCAATGTGACGTTACGATTTTCGTGTCTTTTGCCAGCTTCACTCAAATTATTTAAATCGTCAAAGCCATTGTTATTCCACACACTAATTTCATTTGAAAATAATAGGTAAGGCCAACAAAACAATTTTTGCATTTTTATGCATCCAGAAAGTCTTTTTATGTCTTCATAAATTTTATCGTGAAAATGTCTAACAGATTTTTTTTATTGAAGTATTTATATTTAATTATTTTAGGCATTGGGCTTTCTCTTTTAATAACATTTTCATTATATAATCTTGAGCCAAAACTTTTTAAAAATAAATTTTCAATATCGCAATTACATTCTAAATCGCTAGTCATAATATAAGGGCTAAAATTAAAAATAAAATTATAAAAACTTACTTGTTAAAATAAAATCTGTGATGGATATACAATTATACATACCTGGTACAAAATATTCAATTGTATGAATATACTTTTAAAGAAAATTATAAATTTCTGGCCTGTTTTAAAATCAAAAGTTTACAGAAACTAGCAGACCCCGCCACGCGTTGTTGTGGCTCAAAATGTTTCTATTATAAATTTATAACACTTCCCCCGTGGGGGGGATTTTTCGAAAAATTTCTTCTTAGTGTACTTTCTCTTGACGTACCCTATTAAAACGCAGTCAAAAACGTAAAAACCCGCATCTAAAATAGTATAAATAGAAGCAGAGTTCTTTACCGTAAGCCTTAATCTATCCCTTCAGTGGGGTTAAATTTCGACATATATCTGTGACCGTAGGGTCGGCACCTCTTTGGCGCCCTGTCAGGATGACACCACCGAGTCTCTAGGGGACTCGGAAATCGCGACGTTAAGTCTAAAGATTCGCGAGCGGTAGCGTGTGAGCGCTTGGATTCGGAGTAGAGGTGAGGAGAGAGACGAGGAAGTGACTCACTCGGACTCCATATGTTCTAACAAAAAATCCATTTTAATAATAAACAAAGAAAATACAGAGATATCGGGCATATTAGCGGACTTAATTATACTATTCCGTTCGAGAGAGAGAGTTTACAACCGAATCGCGGGTTGATAAATACCTTTCTTTTTCCTAGGTCGCAGATCTGTAGTATGATGACACTCTTGACTCCTCTGAAATGGTCTTTCCACTAGTTCTTGTCCGTTAATTGGATCTCGGAGGTGTGGAAGCACGGAAGTGGGGTGAGATTCTTAAGGAGACACGGTGTTACTTCTGTCAAGGTGTTATTTCGGAATTTTGATGCACGGGTTTTATCCTGGGTTGCGGTTTTAATCCTGGGCACGGTTTGAATCCTGGATCACGGTTTTAATCCTCGGATGACGACTTCTGTAGAGGGACTTCGGATGACGACTTTTGTAGAGGGACTTCGGATGACGACTGACTTCGGGGTCGTTTTTCTTTTTCCCTTTTTCATTCCTCTTGGGTTTTTTCCATGAGGTCAGGTGATGGCCTTTAACGGTCGCCCGTCCAATATGTCCTTTCCATTCAAAGTTCCTGGTGACACATCCCTGACTAACTTGATCCGACTCAACAAGGAACAAACTCCGTGGGAAATAATTTTTATGGCTTTTAGCCTAACTCGATAAAACGTTCGAATTTAACCGATTAAAGTTTCCAAATTAAAATTTAAAATAACACTTTATTGTGGGTCTGTTCGTCCCTCACATATCTATATTTTACTATATAGACAACGTATTTTTCGTTTATGACCACTAACCATGAAAACTACTGAACCAATCGTTACCAAATTTTAACTGTAGCATCTTTATGACCCTCTGAATGTTTACCACTAATCAAACCTGCAGATTTTTTTGTTAAACATTCATATAAATTAAAAGATATCATCTAGGGTTAAGGCTTTTATGTCCAACAGATGGCGCTACAAGTATGACGCCCTAAGTTTGCTTTTCTGTGAGGACGAACTAAAGCAGACCATCTTCTATCTATCTATATAAATAAAAATGTAATGTTCGTTTGTTCCTACCAGTTTCTTTGAAATTTTCACACAATTCGAATACGCACATGTTTTATATAATATACGTGTCGAAATTCCCCCCCACTGGGGGGAGATGAACAGGATTAAGGCTTACTGTGAAGAACTTGGCTTCTATTATACTATTTTAGATGCAGTTTTTTGCGTTTTTGATTGCGTTTTAATAGGGTATGTCAACAGAATATACACTAAAAAGGGATTTTTCAATATGCCCCCCGTGGGACAGGATTAAGGCTTACCTTGAAGAACTTGGCTTCTATTATACTATTTTAAATGCGGGTTTTTGCGTTTTTGATTGCGTTTTAATAGGGTATGTCAACAGAATATACACTAAAAAGGGATTTTTCAATATGCCCCCGTGGGGGAGAGGGACAGGATTAAGGCTTACCTTGAAGAACTTGGCTTCTATTATACTATTTTAAATGCGGGTTTTTGCGTTTTTGATTGCTTTTTAATAGTAATCAAAAGAGAATGTACACTAGGAAGAAATTTTTCGAAAAAAATTTCCCCCCTCCATACGGGGGAAGTGTTATACATTTATAATAGATACATTTTGAGCCACAACAACGCGTGGCGGGGTCTGCTAGTATTATATAAAAACACGTGCGTATTCGAATGCAGCGTTGTGTCAAAATTTCAAAGGAATCGATAGGAACAAACGAACATTACATTTTTATTTATATAAATAGATAGACGATGATCTGCTTTAGTTCATTTTCACAAAAAAGCATAATGCCTCACAGAAAAGCAAACTTAGGGCGTCGTACTCGTAGCGCCATCTGTTGGACATAAAAGCCTTAACCTAGATTATATCTTTTAATTTATATGAATGTTTAACGGAATAATATACAGTCTATGTCCACCGAGGTTCCATTCTAAATATTGGTGAAAGAATTTTTGAAATCGGATGAGTAGTTTCGGAGATTACCTGCTGCAAACAAACTTACATACGTACATACATACATACAAACATTACCTCTTTATAATAATAGTATAGATAACTGTTTGGAAAGAGCTCTAAATGCATTGATTGAATAGAATAGTATTAGAAATAGAAGGTATTCATTTGTTCATGCATACAAATGATATAGACCATATTAATACTGTATATGGTCTAATATTATAGAAGTAATTTTTTTCTTCTTTTGAAACAGCAACATCAAAAAGCTTTTATATTTCTATAAAAGTAATAATTTTGAAATACAGTAAATTCCCACATCGGGCCCTTCCATATTTGGACTGATCAAAGGCAACCAAATATTGTACACTCCTCCGAATCCTACTTTTCAATACCGCAGTACTGTACATTTTATTTTTTACTAGCTTACCCGTTGCACATTGCTGCGATCTCAGAAGAAACAAAATTTAAGCAAACTCGTTATGATAAAATTAAATTTACATTTTATCATTTTACTGAAATGAAACTTATTATTCCTTTTCATCGGGAAACATTTCAAAATGTCGTTTCAATTCTATTTATTTATTGGAGTGCTTGTGGATACACGATATTTTTTGTTTTTCCGTCTGGTGCGTACACGAATAAATCAGGTTTTCCGACGCGTGAGCTGGCCACATACAGTTGCCCATGTGAGAAGCACGGATTCTCCAAATCTAGCCCACACACTTGCGGCGATTGTCAGAAGTGCGAATTCCCCATTTTTATATATTTTATTTAATCCTTTACAATTTTAATTATTTAATTGCTCCTTCCTCTCTTCCTTGGCCTCTTGTGAAATTTCTGATAGTTGGATAATAAACTGTTTTATTGTAATTTGTCTTTTTAAATTATTTTGAGTCCATAATAAAATTTGGAAAAGGGGAGATACCTAGATCGGTAAAATACGCGAATTTCCTCCTACAACTTCGGTTGTTGTTCGGGATATAGTTAAGGTTTTAACAAAGTTCGAGCGAATACATAATTAGCAAAAAAAAGTTGAAATAAAGTTGAAAAAATTATTACAAATATCGTAAATAACAGTTCACAAATGCATATATAGAGATATTTTGGAGGGGGGAAATGATCTTCACAGTTTGAAATCGATCGAACACACTGTAAAATGCTCGTATACACGCGCGCCATCTATCGTAGGATAAATGTACTATGCCAGAAATCTTCGCGGGAGTGTATTAAAAAACTTTCCAAAGTTTCATATCAATCGGATAAACGGTGTGGTAATGCATAGACAGACAGACACACACACACACACACACACACACACTTACATTCATTTTTATACATATAGATTAAAGTTGCCTTTAAGTTAGTAGAGGGGCACAATGCATCAACCAGCACCAACGTAATAATGATGAGGCATTGGTGATATAACAGCTTGCCAGTAAATCAACAAAAAAACAAAGAACTTTAACATAATATTTTCAAAATTAATTGTAATTGTCAAAAAAGTCAAAATAAATATTTTTTTATACATACAGTAGGCATATTATAGTCTTATTTAAAAATCCTTTCATTCAGATCACTCCCACCAAATTAATTTGGATGCAAGTATTGATAAATTTTACAAAATAAAATATAAGATATACAGATAAATTATAATTTTGGAAACTTACAAGACGAATTAACAAAATAGATGTCATTTCACTTCCTCAATGGTAATAGTATTGTTAAAGTAATGTCAGTGTATGAAACTGCTAACCACAAATAACCTTTTGTATTATAATTTTTTTTTATAGTTAATATATGTAATATAAATCTTTTTCTGTCATTTAACTAGCTGCTGAATTGTTCTGCTGAAATATTGCTGAATTGTTCTTTGTATCCAGAATACATCATCTGATAATATCTCTATTAGGAAAGTTATTGTTATGACAATATAGATTGTGCTAGTGCACAGTGTTATTTTTACATTAATATTACAATTATATATAAATATATAGTAATTGGATAACTGATCTCTCTAGTATCTCTGATAAGATTTTAATTTATTCAAGAAAGATAAAATATAACAAATTGTCTTTTCTAGCAATTCATATAGACAAATTTTATTATAAATATCCTGTTGAAATACAGTTTGACAATTTCATATGTTAAGAAAACATTTCAGATCCTAAATAAAATTATAATGCTCGTATCTTAAATGTTCACAACAGAATTCTGAGCATAGATTTACAAAGTATTAACAACATTAATATATATTTTTCTTAATAGTTTTGTAATACCACATAAATTTCTAAAAGTTTTACAAACTGGCAAATACCAGAGTAAATGTGAAAATTTTGTCTTTTTTTTTTGTATTGCCTTACCGTAAGTGGCAGTTTAGCACCTGTTAAATTAGAATACGTGCCCAAGAATTGATGGTAAGGAATGATCCAAAATTGATTCTTAATAACAAGTGTATGTTGATTTGTTTTTAATTATATAAAAATTTATTATCCAGTAAATACTCTTGCATAGCTGTTAAAGGCTATTTTAAAATATGGTCCTGAATATATTTTTTAGTCAGTAAAATTCATCAAAAAACAAAAATAATCTTACAAAATATAATAAAAACTGAAAATACAAATAAAAAAAAATAGTCATGGCACACTTGATTAATGGTTTGAACACAATATGTATGTGAATATGTATGTGTATTTGTGTGTGTATAATGTGTCATCAGATATGAAATTAGTGATATGTGAATCAATTTATGACAAATATGAATGTGTTTCCAAAATATATGATTAAAAGATATTATGATGAGACATGTTTAGAATACTGCAATGATATATGATGAATGACTGTTCCCCTTTGTCAAAACACTTCATTATTTAATATAAATAACTTAAGAACTGTTCTACGATTTTCAGCTTAAAACATTATAAAACGTCCCCTTCCTGAAATAGTAACAAAGTATTAGCAGAAATAAATCTCATTGTCATATAACAGTGTCTGAATCATTCATATAAATAGGACTTGGTCTTCCATTAAAATAAAGAACTGAGTTAGGCCTGATTTCTGGTTGAGAATCTGGTTTAGAACTGCAATATAGTGGGTTTGTCTGTCCTCTATATAGGTCAGCAGTGCAGTAACTGTCATGACTCGAACTATCTAATTTACTGTCCATTAGTTTAGTAACTGGATTTTGATAATATCTTTGTCTAGAACTGCTCCGTTTAGATCTGGTAGATCTTTGTTTCACTTTACGTGGTGTCATCGGTCGTTGATAAAGGGTGCCATTAGCATCATGTAATGTCTGAGAACGATATTCAATGCTATATGGAAGGCTCCTGGAGTTTACCCTTGCTGTAGCTGTAATTAATAAAACATTTAAACAACATTGATGACGACAAACATGCAATTCATATAATTAATGTGCATTTTTTAAAATATTTAAATAACATGAGAGCAAATACAAATTTCAGATAACATGCAGTATATTTATATAGTATATAATTATCACTTCTATAGAAATGGACAAAACAAAATATCAAAAACAATGTCAAAAAAATGTGCTGACTAATACAAGTGATATCATCACTATGCTTGAATCATATAAAGCATTGCCATAGTCACTACAATCAATCACTATACTCTGATTTTCAATCATCAAACAAAACAGCTTTATTCGGAGTTACTTCATTCCTATATACTATATGATTGTATAGTGTCCAAAAATCATGTGTTGAAATATCTCCAGATAAAGCAGTTTTGTTTGATGTTGATGTTGTTTAGAAAATTTTTAAATAAATATTTTAATTTATCTACTAATTTCTATATTAACTTATAAGTAAACCTTATTCTATTAAACATTATTGTGAAACTACTGTATAATTTATGACAAACTAACCTTTTGCACATTTCCAGCAATGCCATTGACATAAATCAGGGGTTGCCAAACTTTTTTAACCGTCGACCCCCAACCATTTTCCAAAGCCTCACATTGACCCTCACTGTAAAGTTTTATTACAAGTGTATGTGTATGAGCAAAAAAAAAAAAAAAAAAAAAGGTTGTGACCCCTTAGCCACATCGACCACTTTGGTGACCCCTGACATGAATGAAGAGATGAAAAGCCTCATTCAGGGGCTTTCACTTTTTCAAAAATCATTCCAAATTTCAAAAGTTCAACTGAAAAGGAATAAAAAAGAAAATCTTCTATAGCAGCCTGACACTGGCGCCTGAACAAGACCAAAAATATTTCCTTTTCATTTACATTGATGGCACTGCTGGAAACGTATGAAAGGTCAGTTTGCCTTATTCTATTTTCATTTAAGATGTTTTGTAAGAAATTTTACAACTTATAAACTTATTATAGTAATGAAAATAAAATTCTATTAACAAACTTATTCATTAAATTGGATGAGAGTGCAAACTTTTTATTGTCACTGAAAGTTATAAAAAAATAATTTATATAAGGTTTGTAATATTTAATAAATTGTTTAGCATATGCTATTGTTTAAACAACTGTATCTAATACATTTACACAGTCAATTGTGACTTATATGATCTTATTTTTATACAGTTTTAAAATGAGATCTTATTACAAGAGTAATAATAATGAATAAATCTTTTTTTTGGTGTCTTCAAAATACACTATAAAATTAGTGTTTAATAAGTCAAAAATGAATAAATCTTATTATACTCATAAAATTAATTATTTTTAAAAGCTTACAAAATGATCATTAATGAAAATCTTAATTGTTAAACTTTTAAATTTTAATTTATTTGTAAAAAACAAACACTCTTGACAAAAAGTATGCACCCAGGTACAGTACAATTGTCTAATTATTGCAAAACTCATTACATAAGCTATGCTTCAGACAGGTATTTAAGAGTTGTGGTGTGATTGTACTCCAGATAATGACAACAGATGCCAAAATCTAAAAACTATAATTTACAAATTAATACAAAATAAAAATTGATGTTCTCTTACATCCTTCACAACACAGGAACACAATTAACATTTGTAATGTTTTGAAATTTTTTTACAAGAATCTAGTTGCAGAGGAACTTTTAATTAATTTATATACTCATTGGCAGAGAATGTTAATTGTGTTCCTATGGTTGTGAAGGTTGTAAAAGGACAAATTTTTATTCGTATTTAGTTGTCAATTTGTAATACTTTTAAATTATTCACTTTTTAAATGTGATGAAAACTTAACACTAAGTTTCAGTAACACAGTTCAAGGTCAATTCAACTTAGAAAAGACATTAAAACAGAAGATATACTAAAAGTTTTTAAGTAATTCACAATAAAATCTTTGAAATAAATAATGTATATTTAAAACATAAAAGCACATAATTGTATTAAATAGTGCTCTCAGTTAAATATATTCTTCTAAACTAAATTTACATTATTCTACTGTTAAATTGTACAGTACACAATGTAACAAAATGCCCAAGAGTACAAGAACTGAATGGCTTACTACACACTTAATGAAATGAGTCAGACTCATTATTTCTGTATGATTGAATGATTTATTAAAAAAAATTGTATGTATTATAAAATTTTGAAATACTATAAACTCCAAATAATCTTGGTTAATCTGAGATTTTAAGATCCAAAAAAGGCATCATTATATTTTAGTTTTGCAGAAAATTTCTAACAGCAAATAATTCAATATGCATACTTACATAAAACATCCAAACTCCAGCACTAACATATTAGAACAAATAGTATTAATATTTCATGTTACTGCTGGAGTTTGTGTGTTTTACATAAGTTGATTGTTTCTACAGTTAAATAGTAGTTGTTTATGTACACTCAGTGTATTTTAAAATGGAAACAAGTTACTAAGTTATGAAATTAAATTTAACAAGTCAATCAGAATTTTTTGCCACATTATTTGTTAACACATTCACTGTCAACAATGCCTTGGAGCAGGTCTTCACTAAAACACTGCATGTTCAAACCCTGCTCATAAGACTTGTAAGTTTGCTGTATTTCTTGTAAATAAAATTTTTTATTGTTTTATTTATTACATATTTCTTTGGCATTTTTAAATACATATAATAAGTAAACAAAATGTAAAAAAAAATTTTTCAACACACATCTAGGGACATTTAACATGTTCACTGTCTCCAAAAATGCAAAGTTAATTTATTTACTTTTTATTCATAAATGCTTACTTTTGTTATCTGGTATTATACATTAATTAAAGATATTTTATTGGATCTAAAGTTAAATAAATTAACAAACAAATCTTTAAAGCCTAGCAATAAACTTATTTAATTAACACTTTTTAAAATTATCTTTAGGTTACATCAGCATACAATATTCAAATATTCTGTCAATGTAATTTAAAGATAACTTTAACATTTTGAAATATTAAACATGCTAAAATATTAACTTTAATATTTAAAAAGATTTTTAAAGCNGTTCTTATTTTTTGAAACATGCCATCTACTACATTATAAATTCTACTTTATCCTTATCCTTTCAGAAAGGCCAAAGACAATAAGTTCAATCAACGCAAGCGAGAGATGGAGAACAATGCCCCAACAAAAACTACTTAAAATAAATTACAAAGACCTGGATCTAGCATTAATCTACTGAAAATAACTTGCAGAAATAAATTAATATCTTATTACTTGGCCATATATAAATATATATTTTCATGCTGTCAGTTATTAGCATAAACAAAGAAATTATTAATTGGCAGCCAGAAAACAAGTATTATATCACAGGAAAGCAAATATACGTACATCGGTTTCAGATGCAAATGGGATGCCTTTGATGGGGAATGATAAGCCGAGAAAGAATCAAAGCCACCAATGAAATCAACTGCAATAGAGAGAATGAGTTATTAAAACAAGTTAGTGTGGCTTCACATTCACAAATACATCTCTTTATTTTTAGGATGGTCTTTGATCTTTCTCTGATACCAATGAATTTATTCATAATATAACTTTTCAGTGAAATAGTAGTTAGTCTTAAATTCATTAAGTGTATTTAACAAAAGCAGTTTAAATTCACTGTAGTTTCATTTTCTAAAGTAGAAAATAATTAAATATTAATTTTCTAATGAATATTTTTATATTATTAAAATACTTAACTGGATAATTGATCACATTTGCTTATGTTAAATAATTTTATATAGCAAAATTTTTATTCAAGAAATGATTTGCTTTAATAAGTTAATCAACTATTAAATAAACAAAGAATTTTACTAATAAAGTTCCATTTTCATCACTACAGAATAAGACATTTTAAAATTTATTGAAATTTATTTGCAAGTTTATTAATTCAAACTAATTTTTTTTATTTAATTGCACTGATAAAAATTCATTAATTAAAGTTTTTAAAGCACATTGTTTTAATAATACTCTCATGTTATTTTTGTGCAATTAAGAAGCAAAATCTGGTTATAAAGTTTTTCATTAATCAAATGTTATTAATGTTTGATTAATAACATAATTTGATTAATAACAATAAATTATAAATTTTCATTTTAATAAAAATGAAAATTTATTTTTACTCTTCTTAATAACTACAGAGTATGTATAATGAGCCATGCAACAGTATATAGTTATTAAATTTGTAACTAATTTTATCTTAATACGTGATAATATTAGTAAATAACAGTAAATCATTTTGCAATATCTCTATTTTTTATTATTTTCAAAACATTTAAGTATAATAAATGATTGGCTTTTATGATTTCAGACTAATTACATATTTTGTTTACTAAAAACACTTGTTAAACAAAATTAAATATTACAAACCAATTATGAAAACAAAATACTGTAATTATAATCAAGTATGCAGGTATTTTATAATTATCACCAGATTTTATTTCTTATTGTGAAAAGTGCAATTATCATTTTAATTAATGGTGTATGTTACTATCATTATGAATACTTTGATATGAAAACTTTTGACATCTTTAAATTTAAAATAACTGCTTCAAATAACTTACTGCAATACTTACAAGTATCATCTTCTCGAGTGTATGCATAAAATGTATAACAAGCAGATCCAAATCCACAAAGCTAAAAAAAGAAAAACTATTATTTAAAAATTTTAAATGGCTTTTGCTAAATTTATTTGATAATGATTGTATATTACAAGCTTCTTTTAATTTTATAATATTCAGTAAACCTGATGATGATCCATTAAAAGGAGTGGAAGTACTTCACATAAAACAAATACTGGGAAATTAAAGGTGAATTTTTTATGGTACATATTCCTGCTAATTTATTAATTATTATTTTAAATTAACTATATTGCAAGACTTTTCATTATCTTAAAAAAAATGATAAAGTAATTTTATTATTTAATTTCCAATTCTATTAAACGGTTATAAGCACAGTACATTGAATAATATCAACACCACTACTATTCAATGTGTGTGTTAACTGAAGATGTCATAACTGGTTGAAAATATTTTTTTGGCTTCCCTAAACAGCTTAAACTTAGCTTAGATTTAAACGTGATGCAAAATTTTACCCATTTACACAATTTAATATAAGTTTGTTGAATTACTGTTGTTATAGATAGATTTAAATTAAATATAATGTAGTAAAATGCAAATATTTATTTATCAGAACTGAAAATGAAACTGCAATAGTAGATAATTCTGACAAGTTATGACCATAAATTAATGTCATATTTAAATTTGCTTAATACAGTGAAATTAGGCACATCTTTATGAATTTAATCTGCATATTTTTTGAATAAGTTGTAGAATATAAGTTTATTTTATATAAATAAAAAGAATATAAATTGGAATATATTTCTTTGCATCTATTTTAACTTATATAAGAACAAAAAATAGCACTACTCCTGTTATTATTATTATTAATTTTTCTCAGTTTAAAATTGTAAATTTTTAGTAGTAAATAAATTGTTATGGATGCATTAAAAAATAATGGATGTTCATGAAACTTTTCAATTTCAATCACACTGTATAATTCAATTCTGTACTGTAATTTGCAATATTAAGTATAGAAGGACTATATATTTACTAAACAATTGTATTAACATAAAAAGAATTTTAAATGAAATAAAATTTAAAACTTACAGCTAAAAAACATTGGATGCCAGCTTGTATACATTCTACATAATAATATTGTAAAATACAACCCTCAACAGTGGTTGGAAGAGGAAAAAAGTGCTGTTCCTCTGGAATGCCTGAAAAATTGAAAGATGACTTGCATCCTATGCCGTGCATCTCCCACCAGCTTTTACTTCCTGTACCCATATTGAGAATGCTGGAATCCTGAATAATAAATTTTATTCTTTTAATAAAACTTTTATTTATAACAAAATAAAATATTTTTTAAATTATAATAAAGCAAGGAAATCTAATTTAAATGCAAATAAAATACATATTATTCAAATATGTAATGAATTTAACTATTGTATATAATTACATTATAAGATTCTTTATACAAATATGTTTTAATATACAATTTTTTTTAATTAATATATTAATTTATTATAACTTCATGTATAATTTTGCAACTAATGCAAAATTATATATGAAGTTGCAGAACTCTTAAAGAAGTNGATTATATTATAAGATTCCAAAAAGTATTTCAAGCTAATCAACTTTCAATGTGTTTTTTGAAATAATTTGTAATATGAAGAAAAAAATCTGCTTTGTCAAATCCATTTTTTAAACAACACACAATATTAAATAATATAAGAAATTTTTAAAATTTAACAAAAATAAAACAATTCTAACATCTAAAAACAATCTTAATTAGATAACAAATTATTTGAAATTATATTTATATTTAAAATTTTTGATATAATCTGGTTAAAATTTTCATTATTCACAGCCAAATTATGAAAAAAATATTGCTAAAATTTTGTATTCAATGCATAGCTAAATTGTATTCTTAATTACTCTAATTGTTATGAATTAATATATTTTACTTACCTTATTTAATACTCCTGTTTCTAAATAAAAACATATCACAAAAATATTCCAGGCTAACCATAACAATGTCCATACTATATACTGAAATAGAGATTTTTAATATTAAAAAATAAATAAATAATGTTTATAAAAGAAATTTAATAAAGAAAAGAGGAAAAAAATAATTTGTATACTTACAATAGCAATATATTTTGGCCTGTACTGATAGGCTCCAAAAAAACCTAATATCACAACAATAATTTGGACAAAATTTACAACAATTGGTGACCACATATATCCAAGAAAATCAAAAATTTGTCGCTCAATAGTAGCAATCTGAAAATTAAAATTAATACTAATAATTTATTAATTTGTGATGCTTACTAATATTTATGATATTAAAAATATTTAATATTTACAATCATATTCTCTTGATAACCAATGCAAATGGAAAATCTCTATTGTAATAATTCTGTATATACTATAAGAAGTTAAAACTAAGTTCTTGTGCATAAACTATCAGAATTTAACTTTGAAAATTTAAGATTTGTTATGGATGCATTAAAAAATAATGGATGTTCATGAAACTTTTCAATTTCAATCACACTGTATAATTCAATTCTGTACTGTAATTTGCAATATTAAGTATAGAAGGACTATATATTTACTAAACAATTGTATTAACATAAAAAGAATTTTAAATGAAATAAAATTTAAAACTTACAGCTAAAAAACATTGGATGCCAGCTTGTATACATTCTACATAATAATATTGTAAAATACAACCCTCAACAGTGGTTGGAAGAGGAAAAAAGTGCTGTTCCTCTGGAATGCCTGAAAAATTGAAAGATGACTTGCATCCTATGCCGTGCATCTCCCACCAGCTTTTACTTCCTGTACCCATATTGAGAATGCTGGAATCCTGAATAATAAATTTTATTCTTTTAATAAAACTTTTATTTATAACAAAATAAAATATTTTTTAAATTATAATAAAGCAAGGAAATCTAATTTAAATGCAAATAAAATACATATTATTCAAATATGTAATGAATTTAACTATTGTATATAATTACATTATAAGATTCTTTATACAAATATGTTTTAATATACAATTTTTTTTAATTAATATATTAATTTATTATAACTTCATGTATAATTTTGCAACTAATGCAAAATTATATATGAAGTTGCAGAACTCTTAAAGAAGTTTCTCATTTTAAAATAACTACTACAATTATTGTTCTTATTTTTTGAAACATGCCATCTACTACATTATAAATTCTACTTTATCCTTATCCTTTCAGAAAGGCCAAAGACAATAAGTTCAATCAACGCAAGCGAGAGATGGAGAACAATGCCCCAACAAAAACTACTTAAAATAAATTACAAAGACCTGGATCTAGCATTAATCTACTGAAAATAACTTGCAGAAATAAATTAATATCTTATTACTTGGCCATATGATCAACAGTAAATTTACAGTAAATAATTATTTAAAAATTGAATATTTTTTAGAATTCATCTGTCTATCTAAATTTAGTACTGTATATATAAATTTTTCTGTATAATCAGTTACTATTTCTTTATACTAAATTATGCTTAAAGGGTATAAGAATGATTTTTTACAGTAAAAGAAAGTAATTATATTTAGTTTCAAAAAGCAAATTTTTTGCATATTTTTTTTCATTGTAATATAAAGAAAACCTTGCTAATTCAGACTTCACTAATTTGAAATTTGTGACAATTCAGACAACTACAGAAAATCCTTTATAGTTCAAAATTTGAGAGATAAAATATTTGCAACTTTGAATTATTGAGTTTCGAATTATCTGACATTTACATATTTCTGCACAATATGCCAAATACCATGTAACTGATGTAATTTATTAAGCGAACACAATATGCCTACATGTACAGAAAGCTATTTTCATTAATTAATAATAATTACTGTAATAAAGTAAATAAACTGCCGGTAAACAGCACATGGCTGTTGAGAACCTCACATGTTCCAGATAAGTTTATAACAAGCAAAGCAGAATTCCTTAAAATGTAGCCCAAATCATTTTTTAAATTGGCCCAAAAATTAGTAAGTCACTCAAATCTAGTAGCCCTACAAATATCTCAACAATCTGCTACTCATAGTCCAATCTTGCAATCCCAAAAACTGGCTTTATGTTACGAGATAAGAGAAAAAAAGGGTATTCCATGGGTAAAGTAACACCCAAAAACACCTAAATTTGGACAGAATTTTCACTTCAAATTTTGAAGTAGCCATATTTTGAACTAATTGAATTCCTTAATGTGTAAATCTCTATATTCCCAGTTAGGACAAATAGGCCTAGTACAGTTACAAATGAGATTTTGTACTGTCTGAGTTTGAATTAACAAGGATTTCATGTATTTTACATTGTGTAATTTTTAAACTAATTTTTCAAAATGAGTTTGTCAATTCTAATTCAGACTCTGACAACTATTACCTTACTCTTGAACAGATGCATTGAAATAAAATCAAGAAATGGTTAAAGGAATCACAAACAAAAATTAGCTTATTTTTTAAACTCAAATTAATAAATGTTAATGCCAACAAATTTAATTTGATAACCAACACAAAAACAAACTTCTGTTACTACTTTTGCATTGTAAAAGCTTATCATAGCATCATATTTGTTCATTTAAAATGCTCAATAAAATTTGACTTTAAGAAAAGTGTACTTTTTTGGACCACACAATACACAATTGAATCTTGCTAATTCAAACTAGACTTTCCCCCAATTAGTCTGAATTAATGAGGTTCTACTGTATTAAAAAAATTATAAGCTTGCATCTTTTTTCAGCTTCCACATGAAAAATGACAAGTAAGATTATGATCATATCTTTGATTAAGTTTTATTAAAATAAGGCGCACAAAATTTCTTCCATTTGAGATTTCTAGAAAATAGTTCCAGTAATTAAAATAATTTCACAAAATTTTAAATTCTGTACAGTACATTTTATTTTACTTGCGAGTCAAGTACGTTTGATTACTAATGATACAGCAGACATCATCAAATATATTTTCTTAGAAAACAATTTGCAAATGGTTGTGTACACACACAAACTTGGGTCAAGATTCATTACAACAGAAATACTTATTTCTGTTGTAATGAATCTTGACCAAAAATGTAAAATTACCAAAAATGTAATTTTACACCATTTTCAAAATCAAGTATACAGTGATGAAAAATATTTCTAACAAACTCTTAAATCAGATATATACATACATTTTTTATTCTTCATTTTGAAAATATAGCTAAAAAATTTTTAAAAATTATTTGAAAACAGTAAATAAAAACAAAACAAAAGGCTGTTTATGTAATTGAGATCATTTTTCTAGACTATTACAGAAACANAGAAAGGCCAAAGACAATAAGTTCAATCAACGCAAGCGAGAGATGGAGAACAATGCCCCAACAAAAACTACTTAAAATAAATTACAAAGACCTGGATCTAGCATTAATCTACTGAAAATAACTTGCAGAAATAAATTAATATCTTATTACTTGGCCATATGATCAACAGTAAATTTACAGTAAATAATTATTTAAAAATCAATTATCATATAACATTTTCACATAATTTGGCGATTATTATAAATATTAAATTCTGTTATTTTTATTGCTAAGAAACTAAATGGAAAATTCTCATGATAAATTATCTAGAAAATATATAAATATGTAATATTCTAGTTCTCTATGAATTATTATTTATCTATAATGAGGCAGAATTATAATGAGGCAGAATTATAAAAACTATAATTCTGAATCTATAATGAGGCAGAATTATAAAAACATGTCATAAATTTATTATCTACAGCAGTGGTGTCCACTTTTTGACTGGCAAGACAAACTGCAGTCATAGATCACAAATATTTTGTATATTCCATGCTGGAAATACAAATATTTTGTATATAAGTCATGTGTCAAATACACTATATTTGCAGGCCAGATTAATGTGTGCTGCAGGCACACATTAATTTGGCCTGCAAACATTAGTTTGGGCACTGCAGATCTACAGCATAGATTATGAACACCCGTACTAGACAGTATTTCAATGCCTATTTCAAGTACTTTATAGTATTTGAAAATATCAAATTTTTTTTGATCACCCAGATTCAATGCTGGGTCCCCAGAATAGGGTGACCCTTAATTTTATTAGCCATCCAGCCATCATTTCACCAAATATAGTCTAGCATCTAAAGACACTCATTTTGCCTAGTACCTGTACCATAAAGGATTCCACAAGGAATGTCCTGACTGAAGAGTAGATCAAGCCACAGGTGCTCATGTCCAAGATTTCTTGTGTTGAGTACAAGAAATCTCAGCTGTTGTGAATCTAATGTACACAGTACATTTCTAGAAAATTATTATATGTACACAAATCATTGTGAATGTTACTTTTGGGAAATAACATGTTCGTTAATATTTTTGTAGGATTTTCAATCAATTTTAACACAGTGTAGTCATTAAGTTTTGGCTTCAAACAGATTAAAAAGCATGTGTAACCAAATTTGAAGTATACAGCAGCATACACTGGTACAAAATGTCTAATATCTTTACCAATATTTAGTATTTTGCCCAACTTTAAATTATATATAACTATTTTCACATGATGTGAAATTAAAAAGCCAATTAATAATGAACACTTGAATTTAAATCCTAAATTTAAATATAAATGCAAGTCTGTTTGAACTTTTATCTGAATTTAAATTCTATTCTACAAATAACTAACAAAATCTATATATATAAAAATGAATGTGTGTGTGTGTGTGTGTGTGTGTGTCCTTCATGCATTACCAAACTGTTTATCCGATTGCCGTGAAACTTTGAGAAGTTGTTTAATACACTCCCGCGAAAGGTTTCTGACATTTATCCTACGATAGATGGCGCGTGTTTACACAAGCATTCGAGCACGTGTGTTCGATCAATTTCAAATTGTGAAGACCTTTTCCCCCCTTCAAAAAATATCTCTATATATGCATTTGTGAACTGTTATTTACGATATTTGTAATAATTTTTGTTTAATCACTTTATTTCAACTTTTTTTTGCTAATTATGTATTCGCTTGAACTTTGTTAAAACCTTAACTGTACCCCGAACAACAACCGAAGTTGTAGGAAGAAATTCGCGTATTTTACCGATCTAGGTATCCCCCCTTTCAAATTTTAATATAGACTCAAAATAATTTAAAAAGACAAATTACAATAAAACGGTTTATTATCCAACTATCAGAAATTTCACAACATGCCAAGGAAGAGAGGAAGGAGCAATTAAATAATTAAAATTATAAAGGATTTTAAAAAATATATAAAAATGAGGAATATCGCACTTCTGACAATCGCTGCGAGTGTGTGGGCTAAATTTGGAGAATCCGTGCTTCTCGCATGGACAACTGTATGTGGCCAACTCATGCATCGGAAAACCTGATTTATTCGTGTATGCACCAGATGGAAAAACAAAAAATATAGTGTATCCACAAACACTCCAATAAATAAATAGAATTGAAACGACACTTTGAAATGTTTTTCCAATGAAAATGAATAATAATAATAATAATAATAAGTTTCAATAAAAATGATAAAATATAAATTAAATTTTATCATAACGAGTTTGCTTAAATTTCGTTTCTTCTGAGATCGCAGCAATGCGCAACAGGTAAGCTAGTTTACAATAAAACCCAAAATCACATTTTATTCAAGCAGATTCTAGAAAAATTTCTACTATTCTGCTAGATATTCTTTATTGTTCTTTGTAGAACCATAAAGATATAAAGAATTGGATTTTTCAAAGTTTATTTATAAGTTTTGATTGTTCATTCAATTTCTAAGATAAAAATCACCCATTTAATTAAGACAAAAATATTGTCTTAATTTAAATATTCTCTCTGAATGTATTATTGGAATTTTTAAAAAATATTTCTATCTTACTCTAATAACATATTTAAAAAAAGAATAGGAAATAGGCCACAATGAATTTTAATATTAACATTTAGTTGCATGACTGACTATTTCCTTGATATATGTCGAAAATATGATTTTAATTGATAGTATGAAATTTTATAAGATGTCAGAGCTTGAATTTTACCAATATGTTTCAAAATAGATTAATATTGTTTCTTATATACTCTGAACCATTATCAGCTATCTTTCGCTGGATTTGAAGTAGGATTAACTCGTATTAACTGATCATTTATATTCCTTTCCTAAAATCAGATGTTTCAGATTTATGTCAGATACTCTGCTGAAAAATTTATTCAAGACATCCTAGTAAATCTAAAAAGTAAACAATGTTACAAAATGCTTTAAGTGTACAGTTAAGCTGATAATGATAAGATTTCATTACTAATCACATACACTGAACCAATTTACAGTGTGGTACGATCAACAATGAAAAAAACAAACGTTTTCAAACCCCTTCTGGGCTCTTCATCAGGTTCCTATAGTTTTAGCTCATAAATTCGATTAACGAATGCCATTAAAATAACTTCGTTCATGAGTTTGAATCGAATCAGAAGAGCCTTCACACATTCTTCTAACATCCAGGCTTGCAACAGAGAACTAGCGTCTATACAGCGAGTAGCCGCAGAACATGGGTATCGCAAAGTTATACGTAAGATCATACAGCATTATAGCCTGATATATGCAGATAGCGCACGACTGCTGGACCAACACAATGATAACCAACAGGAAGACATAGAACGGATCCCCGTCACCTATAACCCATACATAAGATCTATATACTCCAAGATCGCCAAGAGGCACCAAATACATATTGCTTACAGGTGTCCCACTATTTTTAACATCTTAAATAATGGGAAGGACCCTCCTAACCCTAGCAGAAGACCCAGAGTCTATAGTGTCCCTTTGAGAGATAATAGATTCAATAGGGATTTAGTATATATAGGCTCTACTAAAAGATCCATAGGCATATCAGAATACAGGAACATCAGGTGGATATTCATCACGCGAGAAACAACACAGCCCTTGCAACGTACATAACAGACCCGGATATAGTTGCCAACTTTACTTGGGCCAATCTCCTCCTCGGTGCTCCTCCCAATGATCATCTGAAATGGTTAGAGGCGATGCACATCTTTAAAGCATCTATCGAAACTATGTGCATAAATTTTAAAGAGGAGATGCTTTTGTCAATGGCCTGGCAAGAGTTGATTCACAACATGCTTTAGCCGCCCGTTTTATCCAAGTAGGCGAACTTGTCACGCATGCACAACATATAATTTTAAAAGAACGATTCAAACTCATGAACAAAGTTATTTTAACGGCATTCGTTAATCGAATTTATAAGCTAAAACTATAGGAACCTGATGAAGAGCCCAGAAGGGGTTCAAAAACATTTGTTTTTTTCATTGTTGATCGTATCACACTGTAAATTGGTTCAGTGTATGTGATTGGTATAGTGGTGTGGTGAGTAGTTAGTTTTTTTTTTTATTTCATTACTTATATGAAATTCCTCTCTTCTCAGTTTTTAGTGTAAAATCCATTATATGTTTTTTTAAAAGTTATTTCTCTGTTTACCATTTTCTACCTTCTAACAAATCAACTTCAGGAAAATCTTGATTTTCCTGAAGTTAGAAGATAGAAATGCAATTTTAAACATTAAAACTTTTAAATGTTTAAAACATTCCATATTCGTAATGTTCTAAGAACATTTACGAATATGCAAGCTTGAATACAGTAGAGCATCGTTTATCCGAAGGTCGGTTATCCGAAGGAATTCCAGTCGACAAATTTAAATTTTCGTCAGTGCTGTGACACTGTAATCTTTGGCTATGTCTTCGGCTACTCAAATATTTTACGTTTTTGATACTAAATTAGCTTCTGAAGTATAATTTTTTATTGTTTTTATATTTTTCAATATATTTATTTTGCTTGTACAAAATAAAAAATTAATTTTTAACGATACAATTGTCTTCGTTAGGCTTAACATCGACAAAAATTCAACGCGAAGCAACACGCAATAGAGAAAAATTTCAACACGGGATAAATTAATATATTTTTTCGTACATAATTGGTTATCCGAAAAATAAGTTATCCAAACAACCCCAGTCCCCAATTGATTTGGATAAATGACGCTCTACTGTATGCTTAGACTCGCAACTGTAAACAAGAAATCCAACATTTTAGAACTTATTGACTCAAATAAAATAATTAAGAAGAATCTGCAAATGTAAACTGTTTATCAGTCCTTTGAATTGAGAAACCAGTCTATAAAATCTTTAACTGCTACAAAATTTCATTTATTCTCTTCTGAGCTCTACTGTTTGCATGTTTACTATTTTAACTTACCTTTCACATATTATAATCTGTGAATGAGTGTTAAGGGGCTTTAGCATTTTCTGTAATGTATGTTTTATAAAAGATACAACATCCAATAAGTTTAAGAGTTTGTAGTCATAAACAAATCATGCCCTTGATAAACTTTTTAAAACAATAAAAGTAATGCTACTAGTATTGAAAGCTTTCCTGTTGTTTGAATTGTTACAAAAACTTTTAACAACAACAACAGTTCTTAGAAAAACCATAAAAAAACAAACAATCCAAAAAGTCAATAACTGATTCCTTGAACTCCTATAGTGTTATCACAGTTTTTCAATCATTTTATGAATGTACAAAGACATCTGTTTCAAAGATAATGATAATTCCATTAATTACTAAATTATTGGAGCTTTACGTATAATAAACATTTCCCTAACTCTTTCTGGGTTCTTCTTCAGGTTTACTAAATTTGAAAAATAAGCTGGATCTTCCAGAATCATTCATAAATATAAATTCAAACATAAAATCAAACATTAAGACAGAGTTTGAATAAAATGCGCTCCCCATGTCAACTTTATATATGATGGAACACTAAATATCATTGAGAATTTTTAGAAGGGTCTAAAAATATGTTCAATTTCCTGCATACATGCAATAAAGGCATCTAAAATAGTACAGTAGAAGCCAAGTTCTTCAGGGTAATCCTTAACCCTCTTTCTCTCCCCCGCTGTGGGAATTTTGAAAAATTCCTTCTTAATTTGCATTCTCATGCATACCTTATTAAAATGCAAAAAACCGCATCTAAAATAATATAATAGAAGCTGAGTTCTTCATAGTAAGCCTTAATCCTGTCCCTCTCCTCCATGGGGAGAGAATTTCGAAAAATCTCTTTTTAGTGTACATTCTCATGACATACTCTGTGTACCAAATTTCAACTTTCAACTCCTAGCCGTTTGGGCTCTGCACTTATTATTATCATCATTATCAACCCATCTCGATTATATTATAAATTCCAAAAAGTATTTCAAGCTAATCAACTTTCAATGTGTTTTTTGAAATAATTTGTAATATGAAGAAAAAAATCTGCTTTGTCAAATCCATTTTTTAAACAACACACAATATTAAATAATATAAGAAATTTTTAAAATTTAACAAAAATAAAACAATTCTAACATCTAAAAACAATCTTAATTAGATAACAAATTATTTGAAATTATATTTATATTTAAAATTTTTGATATAATCTGGTTAAAATTTTCATTATTCACAGCCAAATTATGAAAAAAATATTGCTAAAATTTTGTATTCAATGCATAGCTAAATTGTATTCTTAATTACTCTAATTGTTATGAATTAATATATTTTACTTACCTTATTTAATACTCCTGTTTCTAAATAAAAACATATCACAAAAATATTCCAGGCTAACCATAACAATGTCCATACTATATACTGAAATAGAGATTTTTAATATTAAAAAATAAATAAATAATGTTTATAAAAGAAATTTAATAAAGAAAAGAGGAAAAAAATAATTTGTATACTTACAATAGCAATATATTTTGGCCTGTACTGATAGGCTCCAAAAAAACCTAATATCACAACAATAATTTGGACAAAATTTACAACAATTGGTGACCACATATATCCAAGAAAATCAAAAATTTGTCGCTCAATAGTAGCAATCTGAAAATTAAAATTAATACTAATAATTTATTAATTTGTGATGCTTACTAATATTTATGATATTAAAAATATTTAATATTTACAATCATATTCTCTTGATAACCAATGCAAATGGAAAATCTCTATTGTAATAATTCTGTATATACTATAAGAAGTTAAAACTAAGTTCTTGTGCATAAACTATCAGAATTTAACTTTGAAAATTTAAGATTCTGCTGCCATTAGTTGCAACTGTTAGCTTTATTAACACCTTTTGATTACTATAAATGCTTTTGGACAGAAACTGATAATTAATGTTTATATGACACATTCTAGTGCCATTAATGTGAATAATCAATAATTTTAAGAACAATATTAAAGTTATTGCACATCACAGCAATTATCTCAAAAATTCATATATTACATCCTAAGAATTAAATTTTACATTTATTGTTATTATATAATACAAAATAGTTTCATCTTTAGGAATTCCATTGTGTGTTGATAATATAAATTTAAGAACTAATCTATATATTAATTTCTATTTCAAATTTTCATAACTACTTTATTTATAACCTGTAAATTTGATAATCAATTTGAATGCTTGGCACAGTATTCATTCTAAAATATAAATTATCAAATGCTTTACTTTTCTAAATTACTATGCTTACAGGTGTCCCACTATTTTTAACATCTTAAATAATGGGAAGGACCCTCCTAACCCTAGCAGAAGACCCAGAGTCTGCTCATAAGACTTGTAAGTTTGCTGTATTTCTTGTAAATAAAATTTTTTATTGTTTTATTTATTACATATTTCTTTGGCATTTTTAAATACATATAATAAGTAAACAAAATGTAAAAAAAAATTTTTCAACACACATCTAGGGACATTTAACATGTTCACTGTCTCCAAAAATGCAAAGTTAATTTATTTACTTTTTATTCATAAATGCTTACTTTTGTTATCTGGTATTATACATTAATTAAAGATATTTTATTGGATCTAAAGTTAAATAAATTAACAAACAAATCTTTAAAGCCTAGCAATAAACTTATTTAATTAACACTTTTTAAAATTATCTTTAGGTTACATCAGCATACAATATTCAAATATTCTGTCAATGTAATTTAAAGATAACTTTAACATTTTGAAATATTAAACATGCTAAAATATTAACTTTAATATTTAAAAAGATTTTTAAAGCCAAAAATGTTACTTAAATAAATTTATTTATGAATTTTAAAGGTTTCTTGAAGAGCTATTCAACTATATATTAACATCTTTAATTTTTTATACACATTTACAAATAAGATTAATTGTATAAGTACAATATTTATATTAAAGAATTAAAGAACATTATTTCTTACTACATCATTAGATATAAATTTCTCATTATATTTTATTTTTATTGATTAGAATATATTAATTCTTGAAATATGATGATATCACTTGATGTCAAAAATATCATTATTGTATTTTCAGTTATAAGCTAAATATTGTATTTAAAAATAAAAGCTGGATGAAAATTTTACCCTTTTAGGTTCACATAAAATTTATTATAAACTATTAACATGCATAAAAAAATTAATTTTATTAGAAATTACATTCTGCATTCAGAAGCAAGCATAAAAACAAAAAACTGAATTTCTCTAAAATTAAGTTTTATATAGCTGATTTAAATTTTGATTATTAATATAAATATATATTTTCATGCTGTCAGTTATTAGCATAAACAAAGAAATTATTAATTGGCAGCCAGAAAACAAGTATTATATCACAGGAAAGCAAATATACGTACATCGGTTTCAGATGCAAATGGGATGCCTTTGATGGGGAATGATAAGCCGAGAAAGAATCAAAGCCACCAATGAAATCAACTGCAATAGAGAGAATGAGTTATTAAAACAAGTTAGTGTGGCTTCACATTCACAAATACATCTCTTTATTTTTAGGATGGTCTTTGATCTTTCTCTGATACCAATGAATTTATTCATAATATAACTTTTCAGTGAAATAGTAGTTAGTCTTAAATTCATTAAGTGTATTTAACAAAAGCAGTTTAAATTCACTGTAGTTTCATTTTCTAAAGTAGAAAATAATTAAATATTAATTTTCTAATGAATATTTTTATATTATTAAAATACTTAACTGGATAATTGATCACATTTGCTTATGTTAAATAATTTTATATAGCAAAATTTTTATTCAAGAAATGATTTGCTTTAATAAGTTAATCAACTATTAAATAAACAAAGAATTTTACTAATAAAGTTCCATTTTCATCACTACAGAATAAGACATTTTAAAATTTATTGAAATTTATTTGCAAGTTTATTAATTCAAACTAATTTTTTTTATTTAATTGCACTGATAAAAATTCATTAATTAAAGTTTTTAAAGCACATTGTTTTAATAATACTCTCATGTTATTTTTGTGCAATTAAGAAGCAAAATCTGGTTATAAAGTTTTTCATTAATCAAATGTTATTAATGTTTGATTAATAACATAATTTGATTAATAACAATAAATTATAAATTTTCATTTTAATAAAAATGAAAATTTATTTTTACACTTCTTAATAACTACAGAGTATGTATAATGAGCCATGCAACAGTATATAGTTATTAAATTTGTAACTAATTTTATCTTAATACGTGATAATATTAGTAAATAAGAGTAAATCATTTTGCAATATCTCTATTTTTTATTATTTTCAAAACATTTAAGTATAATAAATGATTGGCTTTTATGATTTCAGACTAATTACATATTTTGTTTACTAAAAACACTTGTTAAACAAAATTAAATATTACAAACCAATTATGAAAGAGGAACTTTTAATTAATTTNTAAAATGTAGCCCAAATCATTTTTTAAATTGGCCCAAAAATTAGTAAGTCACTCAAATCTAGTAGCCCTACAAATATCTCAACAATCTGCTACTCATAGTCCAATCTTGCAATCCCAAAAACTGGCTTTATGTTACGAGATAAGAGAAAAAAAGGGTATTCCATGGGTAAAGTAACACCCAAAAACACCTAAATTTGGACAGAATTTTCACTTCAAATTTTGAAGTAGCCATATTTTGAACTAATTGAATTCCTTAATGTGTAAATCTCTATATTCCCAGTTAGGACAAATAGGCCTAGTACAGTTACAAATGAGATTTTGTACTGTCTGAGTTTGAATTAACAAGGATTTCATGTATTTTACATTGTGTAATTTTTAAACTAATTTTTCAAAATGAGTTTGTCAATTCTAATTCAGACTCTGACAACTATTACCTTACTCTTGAACAGATGCATTGAAATAAAATCAAGAAATGGTTAAAGGAATCACAAACAAAAATTAGCTTATTTTTTAAACTCAAATTAATAAATGTTAATGCCAACAAATTTAATTTGATAACCAACACAAAAACAAACTTCTGTTACTACTTTTGCATTGTAAAAGCTTATCATAGCATCATATTTGTTCATTTAAAATGCTCAATAAAATTTGACTTTAAGAAAAGTGTACTTTTTTGGACCACACAATACACAATTGAATCTTGCTAATTCAAACTAGACTTTCCCCCAATTAGTCTGAATTAATGAGGTTCTACTGTATTAAAAAAATTATAAGCTTGCATCTTTTTTCAGCTTCCACATGAAAAATGACAAGTAAGATTATGAGCATATCTTTGATTAAGTTTTATTAAAATAAGGTGCACAAAATTTCTTCCATTTGAGATTTCTAGAAAATAGTTCCAGTAATTAAAATAATTTCACAAAATTTTAAATTCTGTACAGTACATTTTATTTTACTTGCGAGTCAAGTACGTTTGATTACTAATGATACAGCAGACATCATCAAATATATTTTCTTAGAAAACAATTTGCAAATGGTTGTGTACACACACAAACTTGGGTCAAGATTCATTACAACAGAAATACTTATTTCTGTTGTAATGAATCTTGACCAAAAATGTAAAATTACCAAAAATGTAATTTTACACCATTTTCAAAATCAAGTATACAGTGATGAAAAATATTTCTAACAAACTCTTAAATCAGATATATACATACATTTTTTATTCTTCATTTTGAAAATATAGCTAAAAAATTTTTAAAAATTATTTGAAAACAGTAAATAAAAACAAAACAAAAGGCTGTTTATGTAATTGAGATCATTTTTCTAGACTATTACAGAAACAATACATATATGAAAATGTTTATATTTCATAGATTTATGATTATTAATATACTTTTAAAATTTACTATTTATAACTGAACTCCTTAAAAAAAAATGATTGTTTTTTTTATTAGGATCATTTATTTACATATTACTGAATACATTTAATTTATTATTAGTATTGATATGACGAATTTAAATTGCATAGTAAATTTGCCTATCCAAATACATGATTTAAATCTACTCATCTAAATCAATTCTTTTTTAAATATAAAAAAATAATGCACAGTATATTTTCAAAATCTATAAAGAAATAAGAATTAGTTATAATCAATACAAAACTAAAAAATATTCTAATAAAATAAATCAAACATTAATTATATATTTTTATATAATATAATCAATTTTGCATAAATAGAACTAATACACGGCATTTTTCAATTAAAGTTTAACTCCATTATTATTATTATTATTATTATTATTATTATTATTATTATTTTGTACATTATAAAATAGTTGCTTAAACTTGATTGGGATTTTTCATATACACATTATATTTCATGATACTACTACTATTATTATTATTAAAATTGTCTCATTTTGGCAATTGTTCAAACTTCCTTGTTTGAATATAATAACCTAGGAAACCATTTTAAACATCTACTCCTTATATTCTATTAATCTATTATATAATATATATATATAATAAAAATAAATATAATTATAAATGCCTGAAATGGCATAAAAAAAACAAAAAAATACAATATTAGTAAAATAAATAGGTAAATTTAATGTTGAACTTTATAAGATGCTTCTTTAGAGCTGATTGAAAGAATACAAAAACTTCTAAACAAATTGTTTTGTTTTCTAAATGCATGGCTCAAGGTCATTCTACTATCTTTTGAATAGATCCTTTGCATGCACTAAGGATGAAACATCACATTAAAAAAAAAAATTCCAATCACCTTATCAATAGTAAGGGGAAAAAATGTTTTAACTTCTTTTTAGTCTGAAAAATCAAAATTCTTTTAGTTTCAAAAGTATGACTACATGTTTTTGTGAATAAAACTGAATAGAAACTAAAGATAGAATAGAAATATGCATCATAATGTTTTTAAAAGAATGATGTTGCATTGTATTTATTTCAGATTTGTTAAAACTGAAAAAATTCATCTTTACATCCAGATTTTCCATTAAGCTAAATAAGCTTAAGCTTGGGGCTGCAGCTTTCAAGGGACCTCTAAATTTTTATTTTATATTACATTTTGTTTAATTTATATTGTACATGTCTTAAAGTTAAATAATTTAATAAAGACTTTGCCATGTATTAATAATCTGTGTAAATAGAAATACAGTAGATCCCCCTATAANTAACTGTTAGTTTTTCTTTTTGAAATAAGCACAAGTAAAGAAATTTAATTACATTTATTATTTATTCAAATAGTTTTTAATCAAACAGAGTAGTCTGTATATTAATAGAATGGTAACCAAGGCAGCAAGCTAATACAGATTAATTTAAAATTAAACATTAAACGCAACACAAAAAAATTGTTTTTATTACAAATATGACACAAATTCCCATATTCTGTAACAAGACAGGATATGTCAATATTATAATTTCCTCAATTTATATTTGTAGTTCTGCTACAGTTGTACTGATGTTCAGCTCAAAAAATAACAATAACTACTACTATACTAACAATACTAGCAGAAAAAATTATTTACTATTTCAAAAATAAAATATAATTTGCACACTTTAATATACTGTATGTACTACAGAATATTCACTGCTTAATAAGTTTATACAAAATCTGAAATCATTTATAAAATTTTATCTGCATTTGAATTAATTTTTGAATAAATTAATATTTACTAAAAATATGTTTCTGTTACAAGTTACTTTGCATAAAATAAAAATAGTATTTCTTATAAATACTTAAATATTCTAAAATTAATGCAAAAATTTATGGATGAATTAGCATAATAAACATAAAATGGTTGGTAAATTTACAAGAAATTTAATGTAGATAAAAATTCTATTATTCTGGAATTTATTAAAGTTCTTGATTTGAAACACTGATCTCTACTTGAATTAAAATGAAATGTTTGAAAGATAGTTAAAGTATATTCCAGATTTTTAATAACCACCTTCCAAATTTATTTATATATTATTATTTTAAATAAAATAAGTTGCAAATATTTAATATAAATATACTAAACTATATTTAAATATTATTAACTGTTTCAAAATTTTCTGTATTAAAAAGCAAAGGAAAAAATTTTGATGTGTAGCGAACAGCAAAACTGTACAGACCATGTTAACGGAAAAATAAAAAATAGTCATTCAACGGTGTAACCAAGTTTCCTTCTGTTGTTGTTATTGAAGCAAATAATCGGAACAAATAATTACTTCAATTTAAAGCTATTTATGCAATTATAAATTTAATTTTAGCAATTAGCTGGCAGCTGTCACAACTAATTAAAATAAATTTAATAAATTATATAAAAGAATTTCCTCTCCAGACAAAAATTTTATTTGATTTTTAAAAGGGAAATTAAATCAATTTATTCTTAAGAAAAAACTTGTGACTAAATTTACAGTTTTATCTGCAACATTTATACGATTTAAATTCTGTTAGCTTTTATACAGAAGCATTGAAGCAGAAATGTGGAGTTCAATGCAGACCAGGCAGACCCTGCACTCCACGATGCTCGAACAAAAAAATAGAACAGAGGATCATTATGAATTGTGCAGTTTTAAATTCCTGTTTAGATCAATGAATGGAGAATTATTTTATCATTTAAAAAGTTTATACTTTTTTTAATTTAAGTTATCTTTGTTTGATTTGATAAAATAGTAATTATATGCATATACTTCTTTTAAAATGCTTATAAAGTATATAAGCATTTGTAATAATAAAGATATGTTCGTAAAATTAAGTAAAACTTTTTTAATTCAAATGTCTGTAAATGGAATATTTCTTTAACTCAAAGAAAACGAAATTTGGTACATCTCGACAGAATAGCTTAAGGTTTTAACATCAACTCTAATTTCCTTAACTCAAATTCTTTCCAAGTCAAAGGTTTTCACAGTCCCAACACCAATTTATGTTACTTTCAACTTCCTCGATGCAAATTTTAATATTTATTCTCTCAAAAAAGTCCTAATTATAAGATTTCCATGAAATTTTCTGACAGTTAGTAGTACAGTGCAACAACCATTTCCAATCCAAAGCAAGATCTCTCACTTTATTTCAATAAGATGTACTGTACCTGTAAAACTGATTGCATTCACTACATTGAACATTTTGCCAAAAGGTATTACACGGACTATTTAAAACAAAAAACACTATCAAAGATTCTTTATATAATGCAAGGGAAGCAAAAACACAAATCGGCATTTTTCACTCTATTGTTCCATAACTTGAATCATCCATAACCAGATTTTCTTGCCTCTCGGAGCTTCAAATTAGAGAAGTTTTACAATAATCTACAGATACGAAAACTAACACAAAAGTCAATGGGTAGAGATTATTTTTAGGTAGTTAGCTCATGCATACATATATAAACAATTGACTAAAGGTAACTTCTACTAAATCTATGATAAAGAAAAGCATTAGAAAAAATAATTAAAATTAAAAATTGCATTTATATAAAAGTGATGATGATAAAACAGTCAGAACTGAAAGTGCACACGCTATATATTATATTTAAATTAAAATAAATAATAGAAAAATCAAACAAACTTACCAACTGCACGACACATAACGTCAGAAGGAAACATCTTGACGTACAACAAGCCATGGTATCAAAATTCTATCCGCCGAGTGCCTTAAAACGTTAACTGTTGTTATAATTATCGTAACTTAACCCATTTAATCATCCCTGATCAGCGATCTCAGTCCTCCCTTGTCCACAAATTAAAGAAAAAAAAAAAGTTAAACGGAATTACGAGTAAGTTGTTATGAGGAATCTCTATTCATGAGTATGAATTGTAACCGACAGAGGTCGCTAATATAAAACCGTCCATGTTTAATTGCTTTCTTTTTTGTGTGTTTTTTTTAAATTACATATATTCGAGTCTTTTAAAATAAATGTTTAATTCTATATTTTTTCTGGAGTTGTAAAATTTATAAATAAATTTATGAATATATATGGAATAAGGAAAGATAATTGAGATTATAAAGTTTCCTCATTTTTATTGCTCTAATCGATACTAATATGAATATTTTTTTCGTTAATTTCTATTTCAAGCTCGATCATATTTCTTGTAATTGATAAATATAGCATTCGTAAACCGAAATTTTGTTCTCAAATTAAAAAGTATCAAATACAACCTTCGGTTATGTTTTATGTATGAAGCTTTACCTTTTTTTTTTTTTTTTTTAAACTCTCCTCCCTGTGGGCACTAACTTGTAAGAGGACTCTTAGCAAGCCTATTATGGGTTCGGCCAGGCCGACAATGAGGCTGCCGGGTAATGAGGGACGGGGTCCGTTATATCCGGACGGACGACCCCTGAAAAATTCCTGGGGATTTTTCGACCCGTCCGGATTCTAATTTCAGGTCCCCAGAGCGATGGGCTCTGATAGGCACCTTGACCGCACAGCCATCAGGTCTGAAATTCTATCTGAATTTATTATCTAATATTAAATAGCTGGAACGTTTAACATTATGTAATTGTTCTCATTAATTACTGTATATGTTTATTGATATAATGGACAGACGGGTTCCGGCCCCTTGAAATTAGTTGACGTCCATGGAATTACTGTATTGTTTATACTATTTGAAAACACTGAATTGTGTAAAATTATAAACATTCAAACTAAATGACTAAAAAATGATATAAATAAATATGTAATTTAATTATAAATTTAAACGTTTTGATTTTATTCTATCCAAATGAGTATATCTCACTTTTTATAGTGTAAAATCAAATATATATATATTTTTCATTTTTAATTGTTTTAGCCTTGGGGACAATAAGATGGCTTTTTAATCACACTTATTATTGATTCAGTGGCCAGGCCCACAATAGGAGAAACCGAGTGACGAGAGACAGAGCCTGACATATCCAGGATCATCCACACATAAAAAATTCGGTGGTTGTTCGTCTGGATTCCATTCCGGGTTCCCCAGAGCAGTAGACAGACGCCTTAACCGCTTCGACCATCCGGTCGTCAAGTGAAAAATGGCCAAACTTTGTAACATCATTTCATTTATCTCAACCGAAACTATGTACTATTAAAATTAATTTTATATATTAAAAATTGATCTTAAAATATATATATATATATATTGTAATAAGTTATGAGCAAATATTAAAATTCTTCTGTACACATTTATTCAATTTTCTTTGCTTAAATCTTAGTATCATACGCAGAATATATTTATAAACGAGAAACTCCAAATATTCGTATTATACAAATGTATGCCTAATTTTGCACCATCCTGTATATTTAAAAAAATTTAAAGAATATAATTTTGAACTTGAATCTGAAGTGATCTAAAATAATATTTAATTATCCGATTTTGTCAGATAAAGAGCGAGTCTATTGTTAAAATAATGCTACCACTTCTAACATTTAAACATTGTTTTTCTTTTTACTGTTATGTATTTCTACATGTAACTGTAAATGAATATGAAATACTGTAGCATCACAACCTCCTAAACCTCGTGTAATACATTAAGAATTCTATCTGCACGACAAACTTTTATACGACATATCGATATATTACTTATTTTCTTCTATTAGTACAGTATATTTTATATAGTTTTAGCTTGTGTCTGTTTTTACCTGTATAAGGCGACTGTCAACTCAAACACGTTTAACGCTGTGTCTTTCTGTGTGATTTTTAAGAAAGTGATAAAACACCGCTTTACAAAACCTGCATGAAAATATTTGCGAAATTTCTGTCGAGTGTACTTAGTCAGCGGAAAACGTTATCTTTAGAACTTCGATACAATTTTCACACGTTACACCACAAAGCCACGTCAAGGCAACATCCATTTTGTGATAATTTTTTGTTTTCCAGAAATTCACCCCGATTGCTCGACAGAATAACAATCAGGGAATAAAACTGGATATTCGTTGCTATTCGATTAATTCGGTAACCTAAAATCGATGACAAAACACACAATTTTTAACTCAAATATTTCTATTGAGTAAAAGGCATTTTCAACGGTGGCGTGTCGTGACATTTGATGATAGAGAAGCTGTGTTTCTGTAAGAAGTCGACTTCCAGGGGCAATCAGTTAATTCGCGTCAGTGATGGTCCGGACAATATTAGTCAGCATCCAAACCCATTGAAATCGGGTGGACCCCGGGCCACGTGGGAATACACATTAACGAGGCGGCAAACAGAGCCGCGAGCACAGATACCCCATCAAGCTCTTGGCGTAGGTCTCTTATGGCCCGCGATTTAATCCAGGAGTATAGAGAAAAACAAAAATTAGAGATCACAGAATTTTGGTCAGCAAACTTGCGGAGTAAAGGACGAGATCACCTCAAACTCTTCGCTCCCTGGCCTTACAGGCACGCTTCTTCTCGGGACGCGGAGACCTTCTTGACCCGCCTTAGAACTGACACTGCCCATCTAAACAGGTTCCTCTGTTCTAAAACCTACGAGCTTCACCAGACTGTCCAAATTGTGGCGCTCAGGAGACATCCAGACATTATTGGCTGACGTGCCCAAGATGTATGGAAGCCCGACAAGAACTCGGCCGTACTCTGAAGATAAACCTCGCAATCATCAAGACTTTAACACCATATATTCGGCAAGAACAGACCTCTCACCCAGACAGCAAGTGCAGGCCCTCGAACGCTACGTAGCTCGCACTACGATTTGTCTAATAACGGACAAGAGTACATCGGAGAAAAGCTGATCCAGACAGAATCTCCATATTAGAGAAGAAAAAAAAGGTCCATTCGTATCATTTGTTCGATAAGCCAGTAAAAATCGCAGACTTCTCTAAATGTATTTTTAATTAATTAATATCGCAATTACATTCTGAATCGCTAGCCACGATATAAGTGCTAAAATTAAAAATAAAATTATAAAAACTTACTTGGTGAAATAAAATATGTGGTAAATTTACATACCTGGTACAAAATATTCTTCAATTGTATGAATATACTTTTAAATAAAACTACTATATAATTAAATATAGCTTTGTAAAGAAACGTACATAAAAATAACATAAAATCTTCTTTACTTTTTAAATCTTAACCACTTAGTCAAATAGCTCCCTACGAGTGGCTAATGGATGGAATCAGAGACGGTCCTGGTAGGTGCATGCACGCGAGTTGCCAAATCCCGAGGGTGCCGATAACGGTTAATGTCAAATGCCTCTTTTGTCACATCACTAGTATACCTCAAAGGACGCGACAGAGTTGTACATTTTAAACATTTCTCACCATAGCTATAAAAATCTAAATATGTTAAACTTAATAGATTGTCTGTCGTTTGTTTTCTAACTAATTCGTTTTAGGACCATGGAAATTTTCAAAATTTGATTTTCAGTCACTATCATTGAACTGGAAAAATTTCTGTCTTTATTACATCTAATATAAATCAGTCCTCACTGTACTCGGCTAGAGATTGGTTCGGTTAAGCTTTTAGCAGTGGCGTGCCTGCATTAGAAGCGGTGGATGCGTCGCTTCCCTTATATTTTCTAAAAAATAAATACATATTAATTTTAATTATATGAAAATAATCGCACAATATTTTATTATAACCGCACTATGTATCTTATTACAAATTTCTACACTACATGTGAAAAAAAAATAAGATTGCTATTGTATATTCGAATATTAGTAGCGGAGTAGCGGAGTGGATACCCTGTATTGTCAGCATCCAAAAAAGCCAAATTCGCGCATGCGCTTTACAGAGCACCAACCTCACCCGATTTAGCTGGTGGGAGCTTAGGACCTTGGGTGGATGCTACATGTATAACGCATCCAATTCTATCCAGGACCGGTTCCGGGCTTTTAGCCGCCCGCCCGATTACGTGAGTCGCGAGTAGATTTATAACTTAAATCCAACCGATAAGAATTTAATGGTATGGTTTTATGATAGTTCTGTATAGTTGAGAGGAGTTTAAGAAAATCCGTTAAAATATTTGATATATTTATTCCGCTCTCCGATTTTATATTACTCACGGATTTCAATGTTAAATCAGTGATATTACGATTTCGTATGTTCCATCTATAAGAGGATATAGAAAAAAAAAACGTGTACAATTCTTGTACAATATTAAAAAATTAACTGTTACTTTGGTATCATAATTTACAACTAAATTTAATGAATGAGAGATGCACGAGGTACAGAAAAAGCTCTAGAATTTATTTTCCTTAAATTTACGATTTATGTATCCGTTTGTCATAAAAATTTGTCTTTCCACTTTTTTCCCCGACACTACAAATATTCGAGTACAAAGTAACCGTTTTCGACTTATTTCTACTTAAGAAGTAGTTAAATAATTAAGCGATTAGGGAATTAGGGACATAAATAAAACCCTCATGAAAGAGCCGAAATTTTACTTTACTTACACAAAAGCCTAACCGAACCAATTTCTAGCCGAGTACAGTGGGACTAATTTCTTCGAAATATTAGATGTAATAAAGTTTCAGTTCAACGAGAGTGACCGAAAAGTTGTTAATTTTGGAAATTTCCGTGGACACCTGATCCTAAAACGAATTAGTTAGAAAACAGATGACAATTAAGTTTAACAAATTTAGATTTTTACAGTTATGGTGAGATACATTTAAAATTTACAACCCTGTCGAGTCCTTTGAGTGATGTGACAAAAAAGGCATTTGACATTAACGGTTATTGGCACTCTCGGGATTTGGCAACTCGCGTGCATGCACCTACCAAGACCGTCTCTGATTCCATCCATTAGCCACTCGTAGGAAGCTATTTGACTAAGTGGTTAAGATTTAAAAAGTAAAAAAGATTTTATGTTATTTTTATGTACGTTTCATTACAAAGCTATATTTAATTATAATTTTCTTTAAAAGTATATTCATACAATTGAAGAATGTTTTGTACCAGGTATGTAAATCCACCACACATTTTATTTCACCAAGTAAGTTTTTATAATTTTATTTTTAATTTTAGCCCTTATATCGTGGCTAGCGATTCGGAATGT
>NW_019385143.1:146611-173436 GCF_000671375.1 Centruroides sculpturatus | reverse complement strand
TTATGTGTAAGTTTATTATTGTATTATTTTCTTTAATGATATAGAATGTACTGTTCGTTTTAGGTTCAACAGTTTATTTACATGTACTATTACTTAAGCTTTCTCCTATTTTGACATATTAAAAAGTTGCATTTTTGTCTTAACGTAATAAAAATATTTTTATTCAACATTCACCATCAGCGCATTCTGAATGTCGACATTTGCCGGTGTAAGTGAGAAATAACGATATTTAGCAAATATATATATATATATACACACACGAAACGACTGTGTGAATGTTGACATTCACCGGAGAATGTTGACATTCGCCAGATTTCGGTCATTCACAGTAACACATATATATATATATTAGTCGTAATTATCTCGTTATAATTTTCAATTTATAAAACATAAAACATATGTTTTTTTCTCAAAGCAAGAATTGGCATTTAGAGGGTATAGAAAATCTATTGAATCTAATAACGGAGGTAATTATATTAAACTTGTTTATTTATTAAATACGTCAGATTATATTTGTGGCGTAGTATCGTTGAGTCGAGTCAGCAAGGAAGGCAGCAGGCGCCAAATTACCCACTCCCGGCACGGGGAGGTAGTGACTCGACTCAACTAATAAAGGAATTTGATGGAAAACTTGCCATGTGTCTTTGGAATAAAACACAATACTAGTGTTTACTACGCCACAAATATAAAACAGGACACGGTTTCAAAAAGAAAATAAAAAAAAACGTCAGATTCTATGTTAAAAATACATTTAAAGAAATGTACGGCTTATCGAACAAACGAATACGAATGGACCCTGACGCGCATTTAACTGATTGTCCGTGTAAATCGGCTTCTTACAGAAACACAGCTTCCTTATCATCAAATGTCACGGCACGCCACTGGCTTTTAGGTAAAATTCAGGTTCTTTCAGCAGGGTTTTATTTATGTCCCTAATTCCCTAATCTCTTAATTATTTAACTATTTCTTAAGTAGAAATAAGTCGAAACCGGTTACTTTGTACTAGAATATTTGTAGGCTTGGAAAAGAAGTGGAACGACAAATTTTTATGACAACGGATTCATAAATCGTAAATTTAAGGAAAATAAATTCTAGAGCTTTTTCTGTACCTTGTGCATCTCATTCATTAAATTTAGTTGTAAATGATGCTACCAAAATAACAGTTAATTTTTTAACATTGTACAGGAATTGTACACGTTTTTTTCTACATCCCCTTATAGATGGGACATACGAAATCGTAATATCACTGGTATTTTTTTAAACTCCTGTCAACTATACAGAACTATCATAAAATCATCATACCAGTAAATTCCTATCGGTTAGGTTAAGATGTTATAAATCTACAGTACTCGCGATTCACATAATGGGACGAGGGCGGCCAAACATCTAGCAGGCAGGGGCTAACAGCCCGCAACCAGTAGAATCATTGGGAGCGTTATATGATATTTTGGTGTGTAACAATTATGATAATTATCTAGTTTTGTGTGGTATGTTAAATTGATAATTATTAAAAATGAAATAATGAAATTAACAATTTGTGTAAATGAAAAAATTATAATTTATTTTTGGAGTTTTTCCTGGTATTGAATTGATTATTTAAGAAATCTCGTGTTAATTAAAATACAATACATTTATTTACAAAATTGTTAATCAGGCCTATCTTTGATTCAAGGTCTATCTATTCAATGCACCACATCAAATTGTACGAATGCAGTTTTAAATATTACTAGCGACGCACGTCCGGCATTGCTCGGGTTTTTGAGGGGGTGTGAAATCGAGAGAGGATGGTAAAAGCATTGGTCCTAGTAATTAAAACGTTCGTTTAGTCACCTAATTATTTATAAAAATAAAATCACAATGTAGATGTTTAAATTTTAAATAACTTTTATTATAATATAATTTTGAATACTTTAGAATAATCAATAAAAAGTTATATTTTTTTAAACTAATAATATTATTTTTCTTTTGTAGGATCTTTCTTCTTTATCTTAGATACTTCATTTTCATTTCCCGAAGTTGATAGCCCTGGAATTTCTATATTTCCTATATCTATAATAAATGCCTTGGTTTTTTTCGTCTCATTCTTTTTTGTCACGTCTTCTAGGGTCCTCTCCTCTTCTTGGTCAGTTTTAGAGAGTGTATCTTTTATACGATCTACAAGAACTGGAAACTTCTGTATCTCTTCCGTGAAAGCAGTTTCGAATTCTTGCCAAGACTCTCTAGTCAAAAGGGATATTTTAAGCGGAAATGCTACCGTTTTGTTTCCGTTAACGTTGTAAAAATTAACATAAAGACACTTTATTTCATGATCATTGTGTACTTTCATCACAAACCGATTTTCAATTACGTCCACAAATCGCAAAGTGTACAGTTTTTGATTGCTGTTCCAGTCTTTGGGTAGTTCGTTGGCATCGATTTTTGTCAAGTTTTCTGACCAGTTGTCTCCAATGCCTACGCAATACATCCCTTTAGAAATGACGGCGTGATACAGCAAAATTATGAGGGAATCTGCTTTACTAGTCACTTGATCTTTTACTCTATCGTAAAATAATTTTAGAGCTTCCATTTTCTTTGTATTGAGGTTATTTTGATTATTATTGGCTCAAAAATGATTTGTAGTTATTGTTAAAAGCTAACTTTGTTGTTTTATAAATTGTGCGGTATGAGTAGATATCACGTAATTAATACTCATAAATTTTGAATGTATAATTTTTTTGGAGAATTTTATTAACTGATCTTTTTTAAAATTCTTTTCGCTTTATGGGTACTGAAGGCCTTTTAAGCAAGCCCGTTATCAGATGACCAGATTGCAGGGCAGTTAAGGTTGACCTATCCTGGGTTTCTTATACCTCGGCTATCAGGCCTGTTATTAATTGACTTTTTCTTACTTGTATTCAACACTCATAAGTCCGATGTATTAAAGGTTTTGCATACCCATTACGGGTTCTGTTAGACCTAAAATGTGTGTGGTCGGGGGACGAGAGACAGACCAACCCCGAAAAATGCCTAGTGTTTTTTGGGGGTGGTCCGTCGGATTCTTATTCGAATCTGGGTCCTCCAGCGGAGGTAGCCTGGCGCTTTATCCATCTCGGCCATTCGCCCGTCAGATGCTTCCAGATTTTTTCCATAAAGGAACAAACAAACAAATAACATAAACTTATCATAAGAGAACAAATATAAAATAACGTATATTTTAATTTCAAATTTGAAATCTAAAAGTCAAGACCGATAGTTAAAATTAAAGATTTCCAATGACGATCAAAAATTTAATCTTATTAGAAAGTAAATACGCGTATCAAAAACTTTAGATTTTGAAATTAACAAATTTATTAATAATTTTAACATTTATCTCAATATTAATAAATAAAAATATTTTAACATAACGTCAACTTTTAAAAATTTTATTTATGATAAAGTAAGGCATTTCCGGAACGCCTCTGATCGAATATATGACCATGTGTTATCGTCTGCGATGAAAAGATAGTTTTGTTATTAAACAAATTAAGAAATTTTTTAAGTTTTGGTCACAATGTCGGAAAGGGAGCCCAGGAAAAGGAAGAAGAGGCGAGAAGGCCAGAAAAAAGGTGAAAATATTGTTATCGTGTTTATATCATGTAATTCGTTAAGCCTAATGAACTGAATTTAAACCAAAAAAACGTCGGATTTTTTTATTTATTTTTAATTTGTAGTTTTGACGTCATGAGATGAGTTTGATAGTCTTGATTACCAAAAGTAGGTATCAAGAACTAATTTAGAAGAAGGGAATGCTAATTGATTATCCTTTTTAAAAAAATTAATAAGATTTTAATTTGGAAAAATAAAATGCATACATATTTAGAAAAAATTAACGTTGTGGAGGTAATTTCTATTGGAGTAAATGAATAATGTTAGATAATATGTGTACAGGGGTGAAGCTACTGGAGGTTTTGAGTGGTTGTGACTTACTCTCTTAATGTTGCGCCACCAGAAAAGTAATGTATTTTTCGGGATTAAAAGTACAGCAGTATAAATGAGGGTGTGAGGGGATGGAAAGAATGGGGAAGGAGAGGTACAATTCAAGCTCTGAATGAGACAGTTGGGGGCCTTATCAGAGCTGTAGGTGAATTATCCTATGGACAAAAAGGACAATTTCCTGGGGATCCAAACAAATCTATAAAAAAACATTTCCACCAAAAATTACCCTTGAAGAAAAATATCTGAAGTCAGTCCCTAATTCAACTTTGTCAGGGTCTGTGAAGTTGTAATGCGCCACCGTATCAACCATAACTGTAGGTACCATAGGTACAGTACATTGACTGCATTCAGCAGACTCAAAAGTTCCAGAGCTGTTGAGTATTTTTCTGCTGAATGCCCTCTACAGTAGTGCTGTTTTGGAACATGTTTGGTGTTTTGATGTCACATTTGGTAGCATCTTTCATTTAAGCTACCTATTGCTACCTGAAACTGATTAATGATGGCTGCTTTTTGTTCCAACGTACATTTGAACCCCTCTAGTCCGCCCTCGGCTAGTCCGTTGCTCCGGTTAATCCGACCGTGGTTGGAGTTGAGAAACTTGTCCCAACTCTTCGGTGACTCACCGTTTGTGGTGTTTTTCTGTTTCGTTACAGTATATGTTTTATATTGTGTGTACATGTACTGTACAGTTTTGTGTGTGTTTTCAACATGTCAGGAGTGAAACGTAAACACATTACTCTTTCATAAATTAAAAATTAGCAGTACTACAAAGACTGAACAAAGGGAAGATTGTTTATTTTACTTTCTTCTGATAATCCAACCTTTTTTGCGTTCCGACCATACCCCCAGTCCCAAAGGTGACGGATTAGAGGGGTTCTACTGTATATGTCACTCATCATCCGGCAGATGTAACTATGTAACACCTACCGATTGAAACACCTTTGCTTGGTTACAAATGTTGACTCTGCTGAACGTAGCTATTAACTGTAGGTATTGATCATAAATATCAAGCAGCAAAATCAGATTTTGATAAAATTCCAGCTACAGGCCTACCTGTACGTGGGTGCTTCAAAAAGTTTGTGGAAAAAGTCTGTAACTAAAAATTGTTTGGAAGAATTTTGATTTCAATGCATCTTAACCCTCTTGTACCAACGTGTTATAACATGTTCAAACATGAACCCTTAAATGCAGGTAAGAACACAGCGCCGCCAGTTGAAAGTCAAGCACCATTCAAGCAACATGGAATCCACCAAAATTAAGACCAGAACAAACATAAAGTTCATGGTGAAACTTGGTTGGGAGAATAGGCAAATCATTGATGCTCTGAAACAAGTTTATGGTGATCACGCTCCAAAGAAGTCAACAACCTACAAATGGATAAGTCACTGAAAGGTACCAATTTTTCGTCACTTGAAGATGTAAAAAGAGCTACTCTGACATGTCACAAGACCCTCAGTTCTACTCAGATGAACTTAAAGACTAGTACCAACATTTGCAGAAGTGTATCGACCTTAATGGAGCATATGTTGAAAAATAAACATCATAACTGAAATCGTTTTTTCATACTATCCTTTTTCCATGAACTTTTTGAAGCCTCCTCATATATGCATTGTATATACATACATCATTTACCTAAAAGTAACTTCTACTAATAATTGAGATAATACCATAATTATTTTTTTTAAATCAAAGCTTAAAAAATTTAGTTAAATATTTTTTAAAATTAAAATTGACAAAGTAATAATTTAACATTAATTTCAAAAAATATTTTGAATCTTGAATATATGTAATTTGATTCCTTTTTTAATTTGAAATTTGATAGCAATTTTGTGTAGAAAAGAATTAAATTACTTTTAAGTTAATAAGATTTTATTCATCGGTAATGTTTATCAGGAATTTTATTAAATCTAAGTTCAAGCTGATAAAATCTCTGCTGTTTTTAGGCCCAGAATTTTTAATCTGATATTAAATTAAATTCATATTTTGTTAGTTTTGAAATATTTAAATTATTTAGTGACATCATTGCTGATACTAATTTATTAGTTAATAACTTAAGCTCAATAAGCTCTTATTTAATATTTGGAAAATATTTTCATTGTTTTGTTTATTAAAGTTAGAGGAATATTATTTTTGTATTATTTTTATTTTAAACTCTTCTTGAGAGCATTAACAGAACAAAATTAAATAAGATAACCAGGATTTGATTCTTGATTCTTGTCGGCTGTAATTAGGTGCATTATCTGTTTTGCTTGAGTTTTACCTAATTTTTTTTTTGTAATTATTGAAAATTAAGTAGATTCTAAATTGAATTTCCTTCTTCAATAAGAATTTATTTACTATTAAAATATAATTAGAAAGAAGTAATGCAGCACTTCTTTCTGAATTTCTGGTTTTGAGTAGAATATTTGTATGTCTAAAAATTTCTTTTGCTATCAGTAAGTATTGTTGATGATTATCCTTTCAATATTGTTTTTATAGATATTTGTATTTTGCAAAAATTACATGAATTAAAAATTATGATTGTCATCTTTTTTTCTTTTAGATCAGTCTAGAATCTTCAGATAAATTTATATGCTAAGTAAAAGAATACTTTTATAAATTGTATTTATAATAATTTTCTTGAATATGTATGATTGTGAATTATCATCCCTTTGTTGAGAAAAAGTTGAATGAAAATGATCTAAATTACTTCCCAAAACTTGCAAAGTGATAGGCTGGGATTTTGATGATAATGATAAAAAAAAGGTAGGCAGAGACTGTGAATCAGTCATGTTCCAAGTGTCCAGCAAATTTTTCCTTAGCTTATAATACAAGATCATTGCTTTGCACAGTGAATGTCACATAATTTAGACACTGTAGTTCGTCCAAAACTGTCAATTGAATCTTGTATATGTTGATTTGTTGGTCACAATGTTTGACATTCCACCATAGTATTGATCCTTGAACTAACAAGGCAACATTGGCTGCTAGTTTGTTCTTAGTTCTTGGACATTGCAATGTGTTTTCATTTTCTGTGATGGTTGAAGGTGTAGCATTTGGATTATCATCATCATTTTTAGCCATTTAATTTTGAAAAAGTATATGTGGATATTTATTTCATTTCTATAAACATGCTATGTATTATATGTGTACTGTACATTCATCTGTAAAATAAATAAATTAAGTTATTTGTACTTTCCTTTATTTTTTATGCCAAATATTGCTTCTCAACCTGTTTTTTTTTCTTCATATCTTCTACTTTGCATCTGCTGTTGGTGGTTTTAGTTACATCAGCAATCTTTTTGTAAACTTCCAGTTTTTTATTTATATAGTCTTGATATTGACTATTTTTAAGCCATTTCATATCTTCCATATTTGAAAATCAACAGTTTTGTTGAGGAAACATTTTGAAAACATTATCATGTTTTTATGATGATTTAAAATAATTTCAATGTTAATATTTTTTTATTCTTATAATGAATGTATGGAAAATATATAAAAAATAAAAGAAAATATCTATACTAATATTATAAAGAGGTAATGTTTGTATGTATGTATGTATGTAAGTTTGTTTGCAGCAGGTAATCTCCGAAACTACTCATCCGATTTCAAAAATTCTTTCACCAATATTTAGAATGGAACCTCGGTGGACATATGCTGTATATTATTCCGTTAAACATTCATATAAATTAAAAGATATACAGTAGAGCGTCGTTTATCCGAATCAATTGGGAACTGGGGTGGTTTGGATAACTTATTTTTCGGATAACGAATCATGTACGAAAAAATATGTTAATTTATCCCATGTTGAAATTTCTCTCTGTTGCGTGTCGCTTCACGTTGAATTTTTGTCGATGTTAAGCCTAACGAAGACTATTGTATCGTTAAAAATTATTTTTTTACTTTGTACAAACAAAATAAATTTATTGAAAAATAAAAAAATAATAAATGTTAATTTAGTATCAAAAACGTAAAATATTTGAGTACAGTAGCCCGAGAAATAGCCGAAGATTGCAGCGCCACAGCACTAGCAAAAATTTAAATTTGCTGACTGGAATGCTTTCGGATAACGGACGTTTCGGATAACCAGCTTTCGGATAAACGACGCTCTACTGCTAGGTTAAGGCTTTTATGTCCAACTAAGGCTTTTATCTAGGTTAAGGCTTTTATGTCCAACAGATGGCACTATGAGTACGACGCCCTAAGTTTGCTTTTCTGTGAGGCATTATGCTTTTTTGTGAAAATGAACTAAAGCAGATCATCTTCTATATCTATATAAATAAAAATGTAATGTTCATTTATTCCTACCGATTCCTTTGAAATTTTGACACAACACTGCATTTGAATACGCACGTGTTTTTATATAATATACGTGTCGAAATTCCCCCCACTTAAGGGAGATGGTTAGGATTAAGGCTTATGGTAAAGAACTTTGCTTCTATTTATACTATTTTAGATGTGGTTTTTTGCGTTTTAATAGGGTACATCAACAGAATGTACACTAAGAAGAAATTTTTCGAAAAATTCCCCCCACGGGGAAGTGTTATAAATTTATAATAGATACATTTTGAGCCACAACAATGCGTGGCGGGGTCTGCTAGTTGTTTATAAAGTGACGATGCAGTTTAACACTTTCCAGATAAGGGAAGTGTTAATAAACTGAGAATGCCTATGTAGAATGGGGTTTTGGTTATTTAAAAAAAATTATTTGTTACTTAATATTTGATTTGTATAGTTTAAACCCCAGTGCTCTATTTTAATTCTTTAGTTCCCAGTGCTCTATTTTAATTCATTAGTTCCCAGTGCTCTATTTTAATTCATACTTTTAGTTTCTAGATCAAACCATTGATATATAAAATCCCTAATGACTCCCTCCAGGAANTGAGAATGCCTATGTAGAATGGGGTTTTGGTTATTTAAAAAAAATTATTTGTTATAATATTTTAAGATTTGTTTCTTTCTTTATTTATTTGTTTGTTTATTAATATGAAACAACAGAATAATTATGAAAATGAAAAAAGTTTTAAAAATGTCTGACATAGTGGTGTTTACATTGATAGAACATAAATAGAATTCTTTTTCTATGGTTTCACCATCAGAATTATGTATTTCTGATCTGAAATTATCATTTATTAAATGTAAAATTTCAATGACCAATAACTTATGTGCAGCCATTTTATGAAACATCAAAACATTAAACAGTGTGCATTGCTTTTAATGATGAAAATGATAATTTTCCCATTAAACATAGGGTTGTCTACAGTCAATGTAGAAATTATCATCCAGCTCCATAGAATAACATGTAAAACTTTGAATTAGTAAGACTTGTTTTTCATCTTTTAGAAGAAAATTGGCCAACAAGTGAGACTTATCTATAAATTGAAAAGTGTTAAGTTGAAAATTCTCTCTGTGGAAAACTAGTGAATATTTTGTTTTAATTCAAACAGATATGAAATTTTATTGATTAAATAGTGTCAAAGCATTTTGATATAAGAACAGGTTTACATTTTCCTATTCCTTTTAAGGTTCTGTTTTGGTTTCAATTTTTATGAAAAATTGAAAATATTGTTCAGTAAGACTGACTTATTCCTATTTGGCTATTGCTGCAAATGCATAAACATGTAAATAGTCAGTAATGTAGCAAATGATAGAACTGATCAGAAACAAAGTAAACATTCCAGTTTCACTCTTAAAATTCATGGTTTCTCTGTGACAAATTTTCCCAATGCCTGTAATCTTAGCCGAGACACTACAGCATTTTATTGTAACGTTTTTGTAGCTATTGCTATTGTAATCCATTTTAATAGACTTAAGCCATACTTCTCATATGCTGTGCATAGAAATCATATACCATCCAGGACTAACTGAGATAATCACTTCAACCTGCCCGAAGATGATGCTGAGGAGGATGAAGGTGACATAATACAAAGTTACCAACAACGCATCGCATCCCCGAGTCACATTCGAGAACCTGTACATCAAGAAGATAGGCCAACTCCAAGTGATGAATGGCAGAACTCATATCAAGGCAGATATAACCTCAGAGGGAGGAGAGTGGATTATTACAAACTCCACTGTGGAGTTTGAGCTCTCCTGATGAGGGCATATGTGGCTGTCTGCCATTTTTGTCTATGTAAATACTATATATAGATTTAGAATTCCTTTATTCTTTCCTATCCCCCTTCTTCCTTCCGCTAATAACCCTTTCCTGTCACCTGACAGGAGTGAGAATTTCGTGGGTCCTGATTGGTGGTTTGCCGACAGGGAGGAGGTCCTGCCCGTGGGGTTGTTTTTAGACGAAGGATGAAAAAGACGACCACTTTTGGGTTGGACACTGAGAAGGCAAGTTGTAAAAGATTCCTTTAGAACATGAATTAGTCAGCATCGACAGAGAGAGCCTAGAGAACCAAGGGGACGGAGTCAAGAACTAATAAAGAGATTCGTTCCAGTAAAGCCTGAAGAGATACCTCGGTGCATATTGAACACCCAAGGCACAGTATCAAATCCAATGTTAACAGGTTGGACATCTACAGTGATTGACCACCCAGATTAGGACCCCGTTTTGCTAACTACCAGTAGAACCCTTTTTTCCTTCCTCTTTCTTCATCATCTCTATTAGTCATGGTATTAGGTTAAGGTTAGTCATAAGTAGTTTAGTTATATTAGGATCGCGTGATTAAATTTATATAAGAAACTGAATGAGAGCAGAGACCCTTTTGTAACCATATCTGGAAATTTGTCTCTGTGATGGGCATCGGTATCCTGTTAATTAACCAATTTGATAATAAACTGTTCGTTCCTCGTAGTTTGGTTGTAATACTTTGTCTTGCACATTCGACCCTCTCACACTATAATAATAATTTTTCTGCTACAAATTTTTATGGGACTGCTTTAATTTGCCCTAAACCTTGTTTGCATGATTGGTTATATTCTGTACCTCTGACTGAGGCTTTAAGAAGACATAAATGTTGTGTTTTGTGAAATGAGTCTTTTAATTGATATGTTGTTTTTATACCATTTTGAAACTCAGAAGAATTATGGAACAGCAATGTATGATAAATTGAGATAAAATGGTTGTCAAGTTAGTTAAAACTTGGTGAAGCAGAGTTAAGGTGATATGGAAAAGCATAAGAATCAATAAACAGGTTTTAGTGGAAAAAAAAAAAATAATAATAAAATAAACAGGTTTTTTTTTATTCACACTATTAAAAATGTGTTAAGTTTAATGAAAACTCAATAATATTTGTCATATGTAAGTGAAAAATCTTTGTATTGCATTGAAGTTTTCTACAAGTCATTAAGTATATGCTGATATTATCTATTGGGATACTCATGTCTTACAGTTCAAGCTTTTCAAACAATAAGAAAATGGCATTATTCATTTTATCTTACAAAATAAATGAAAATTGAGTTTGATGATATAATTTTTATAATGTGGAATCATGGCTTTCATGGAAAAGTCAATGCTAACTTAATTTTTGCTTAAGTGATTTTACATCAAAATATTTTTGTTGTTAAGTTCCATCGAGTCGTCGTCGACTCCTGGTGACTTCATGGACAAGTTTTTTCCATCTTGATCTTTCCCTTGTTGTCTCTCGTAGCTCCTCCAGCTTCATTTCTGTGACTTTTTCTATTTCTTCTATCCATCTTATCCGTTGCCTTCCCCTCTTCCTTCTACCTTCCACTTTTCCTAGCATAATAGTCTTCTCTAGGGAAACTTCTTTACGCATCACATGTCCAAAGTAGGTCAATTTTTGTTTTAAGATTCTTGACTCTAAGGAGAAGCTTGGCTTAATTTTTTCTAAAATTGAGATATTTGTTTTCTTTTCTGTCCATGGAACTCTAAGTAATCTTCTCCATACCCATAATTTGAATGCATCTATAATTTTTCTTTCCTTTTTCCTTAGAGTCCAGCTTTCACAGCCATATAATGTTACAGGGAAAACCATTGCTTCTTCAATTCTTTTCTTAGTATGAATGGAAATGTCTTTATCTTTCATTATCTTGGTGAGATTTGCCATGGCTGTTCTGCCAAGATTAATTCTCCTCCTGATTTCTCCTTCACAACTTCCATTCCTTTCTATCTTTGAGCCCAAAAGTATGTAACTTTCTACCACTTCAATTCTTTCACCATCCACAATGAAATTTTTTAACTCTTTAGTTGACATTACTTTAGTTTTCTTTACATTTAGCTTCAAATTAAATTTAGCACTTTCTTCTTTTACCCTTATGATAAGTTTTTCAAAATCTGCTTTGCTTTCTGTCAAAAGGGTGGTATCATCTGCATATCTTATATTATTAATAGTTTCGCCTCCAATCTTGATACCAATGGATTCTTCATTTGTAGTAACCATTCTCATGATATATTCAGTATATAAGTTAAACAGATATGGAGACAAAATGCAGCCTTGTCGCACCCCTTTCTCAATTTTAAAGCATTCAGTTTCTCCGTATAGAGTTCTTACTTTTGCTTCTTGTTCATTGTAAAGACTCATCAATAAAGATATAAGGTGTTCAGGAATTCCCATGCTCCTGAGTACTTTCCATAACTTGGAGTGATCCACACAATCGAAGGCTTTACTATAGTCTATAAAACAAAAGAAGGCGTCCTTCTGGTACTCTTTTGCCTTTTCTAGAATCCATCTGATGTTGCTAATTTGATCGCGAGTTCCTCTTCCCTTTCTAAATCCAGCCTGTTCCAGTGGCAATTCTCTTTCTAAATATGGCTCAATTCTCTTCTGTATTATTTTTAACAGAATCTTACTTGCATGGGGAATTAGTGCGATTGTTCTATAGTTGGAACATTCTCTTGCATTGCCATTTTTTGGGATTGGTATAAAAATGGATTGCTTCCACTCCTTTGGCCAAACCTTCTTTTCCCATATTTGTTGGCATAGCTTTGTTAGTATTCTAATTCCTTCCTCTCCAGCTGCTTTGAGCAGTTCCACTGGAATTCCGTCAGTTCCTGCTGCTTTCCCAATTGAAATTTGGTTGATTGCCCATTCCACTTCTTCCTTCAAAATTGATGGTTCCAAAGTAAAATGTCTTCCTTCAATTATTTCTTCTATATTATTATCTGCTTTATAAAGCTGTTCTGTATATTCTTTCCATCTTCTCTTTATTTCACTTTCTTCCATTAGATCTTTTCCATGTGTGTTCTTTAAAATACCAAGCCTAGGGGTAAATTTTCCAACGACCTCTTTAATTGTTTTGAAGAGATCCCTTGTACGTCCTTTTGCATTATTTAATTCAACTTCTTTGCATTTATTATTAAAATATTCTTCTTTATCCTTCCTAGCCTGTCTTTGGAACTCTGCAGTTAATTTTTTAATTGTTTGACGATCTCCTATAATTTTCATTTGTCTCCGAGTGTTTGCAATTTCTAAAGATTTGTGTGACAGCCAAGGCGTTTTCTTATTTTCCTTCTTCTTCTTTTCTATGCATTTATTAGCAGTATGTTTAATGGTGTTTTTTAAAGACTCCCATACTTCACCAGGTTCCTTTCCTGATGTATTAATTGTTTTGAGACTTTCTTTTATTTTTGAGATGTAAGATATCATATAATTACAGATAAATATTAAGCAACTATTTTGAAACCTTTTGTGAGAGATTTATATTGGTTTATCAGATTTCCTTCAATCATGCATATTTTACATTCAGACAAAGATAAGAACTACTGATAAAACTGACATTTATTTAGTTAAGCTGATTAGAAATCATAACAGTTATTATTATATTGAGTCTATATCTGGATCTTTAAACAATAGAATTACAAATATCAAATGATTACTTCCAAAACACGTCTATATCACAATGGTCCTTGGATGCTAATACCATCATTCTTTGAGACAAACTAGTTTTAATTACAGAATTGCTTGCTGCCTTATCTTCACTTATACTGGCCTTTGGAAATAGCCCATGCCAAAGTGAAATGTTTTTGAAGGCTTGAGAAGTAAATCGCTTCAATGCAATAATTAGATAAATTGTCAGGATATCTAATGTCAAAGGAAGAGACCAGTATCTCTGTAGAACATAAGAGAAGTTCAGTAGCCTTTTGTTATATCATGCTTGTTGGGAGACAAAGAAAAATGTGAGATTAACCGGGGGTACTAACCAAGAGTACCACTTACTCGGCACAGATTAAGTGAAATCTGTTCTTGTAGTTTCGGATCGTAAGATCCGATCTTACATCAAGAATTTACCGGGAGGGCTTTAGTAACAGATCTAAATCGCGAGATTCGGATCTACGTCAGGAGGATGACACCAGTTAATCAAATTTAGATACGCGGATTAACACGCATGTGGATATGATATGGATTTGATTCAGAGATTTATTAAGAGACATTTCTTTAACAATAATAAAGAAAAATTTAATAAACTAAAATAAACAAATCATACAAAAATGGAAATAGTTAAATAGTCAGAGACAATCGGTTGAGACAACAAATAAATCAAAATATGTGCGCCGAGAGAGAGAGCTTACAAATTCATGAAAACATACAACTTCTTAGTTGACTTTATCTTCTTGATTTGTCGATTTTACTTTGTTTCCTCAGTTCTCTGGCTTCTGTTCATGGAGAGGTCTTGATAGGCACAATATAAAAATATCTCTTCCTTCATTTGGTATTAACTCATTATTGTAGTTGAGTTGATTAGACACGACAAAGGGCGTTGGCCTTATAGAGCAAATATGGACTATGTCGATCTCTTCTCGGATCTTCTGGCGTACTCCCCGAATCATGCAGATCTTTGACTATATCTCATGATTTGTGACCAATCAGCTTATTTATCTTTACTTACATGAAGGGATGAAAAGAGGAATTATTGAGGGGTCGGCAATTTCCAGTGTAGTGAGATTTGTAATAGATAAGGGGAAAAATAAAGGATGCCTCTGCTTCTGTTAAAGGAAGTGGCTCTTTATCAGTTTTCCCACGTTAGAAAACCGTTATTTTCATACCAAAATGAAAGAATATTTTACTTTATAATTTTAATATTATTTTTAAATTGTTACTTAGACCCAGGGGCTATTCGGATCTCACAAAAAGCACGATGTCTCAGGCTGCATGATATAACCGAGTACTAAAAATTCTCGGCTTTTATGAAACAGATTATACATTCTGTGGAATCTCTATCCTCTATTCTTTCATCAGGAAGTGTTTCTAATATAAAATAAGCTTAGTTTTTCAATATTGAATTTTATTCATGGTTATATCATATTAATTGATGTTTACATAAACATCGATACCATTAATGCCCATTTAACATTGTTGTTGTTTAACAATGGCATTTAAAGATAAAACTGTCAATATTAAAACAAAATATCAGTTGTGATTTTTATTATACAGTACTATATTTCATAATAAATTGCTTATTAAAAATTTGTGTAATTATATTTTTCAATAAAAATTTAAATACAGTAATTGAAAATTTAAAAAAAAAATCTTGAACATATAATAGAACATCAAAACTTATAAAATTAGAGTAAAATAAAGTTACTGCTGTACTGTATAAAAAGTTTTAGAACTTTCTGTTCAGAAATAAAGAAATGTTTTCCTTAAACATTACATGGCAAATTCAAAATTTCACAGAAACTTGTAAATGAGGAGACAGTACTTAAAACTAATAAATAAGCAACTTTTAATATCAAAAGGAAACAAATAATAATTGATCTGTTCTCCTGTTTTGCTCATTTAGTTCTTGATGAATTTATTGTTTCACCTTGCAGTGGTAGTTTCAAGGACAATGTTGGAATAAAATACCATATTTTGTTGCAAAAAGAATTCAATGGTAATTGGTAATTTAAAATTTATTGACTCAAGTGCTTGTAAATTTTGGGGACCAAAAAAAAAAGTGCAATATACGATATAATAAGGGGCTACTGTATTTACATTTTAGATTGCTAGAATACATAAAATATTTATTTGGACACACGCCTTAAGTAAATATTTTAAATGTTATTAATATACAAGAACTTTGGCTAAAGTTCATGTTTCAGCTTGGTAATCAGATTTGTTGATTTCTTAATTATATAGCAAGTTAATTTATAAATTTATTACTGCAAGATTACAAATGGACTTCCACAGAAACTGTAATCTTACACCCCTCTTCCCCTTCCTTTTTTCTATTATGTCACCCCTCTTAACATAGGTATGGAAATCCTTGTTTTAACAGCTGTGGTGGTCAGTTAGCTTGAAGATGCTCATTTAACACAGGCAAAAATGTTAACTTTCTTATGTTCTTGTGCTGCATATTGGTTTATTTTGCCTTTATTTATTATTTAGTTGCTATGCATGTTGTGTTCATATGAAGTAAATAAAAGTCAAAATAAAAAAAAAAATAGAAAAATAACAGTAATGTATTATTTGTAAATACTCTAAAGATTGCATTAGTTTTTATTTGCTTTATTATTATTATTATTATTATTATTATTATTGTGTATTAAAGGAGAAATAAACTTTCTGAACAAGTAGGACATTCTTTATTTTCTAATATAAATAGTTTCTTAAATTATAGAGTCCATTTCTTAATCTCTATCTTTTTATTTCTCTTCAGATTGTTTGAATAAGTTTGTTATTTCTATAGTGAGTGAATGTAATGCAAAACATCTCTTAAGAGATGAAAGCTTAGTTATTTCAAAAAATAGTATTTTTCAGAACACTTTCAAAGTAACATTTATTTTTCTCCATTTTGATTATTGTTGTAATTGAGAGAGAAATTATCCAAATATTTCGGAGAAATTGAGTTAATTTTCATTTATTAATTTAAGTGCCTAATGCATCTAAAAGCTGGATTTTCACGTTAGCACTAGGTTAATAATTTAATTAATTGAACTGTGTAATTTAGCTTTTAGATAGATACTTTGGATTTTGAGCTAATATTAAATTAATTTTTGAATTAAATTAAACAATTTAGAAGAATCTGGAAGAAAGGATCAATCTAGAGAAAGACTCAAATCTACAACTTCTTACTGTAAACTTACTTTATTGTTATTCTACCTAGATTATAGTTTGTAAACCTGACTTATAGATACTTAAATGTATCACTTGCTCACTTGCTTCAAAAAGTAGTCTCCTTGTCCAATAAATATATTAGCTTTGCATGACATTATATTTGTTTTTTTGTAGCCACTATTTCCTCCTATTGATTTTAATCAGTTTCCAGTATCTTAACCAATAGAAAAATTTCTAGTAATATGTTTACAATGGAAAAGTGAAATTGACAACATTTAAATTTAAAAAGTTCAACTATTATACTATTCACAATAATCTTTGTAAACTAAATTAAATCATTCTGTATTGAAACAGATAATGGTAAAAATTAATTGGATTATAAATTAAACCTATACATATCATTGCTTACTATGTATATTATATAGTTAAATCAAAAGTTAGATGAAATTGCTTGTAAATAACCAAATTAGTTTTCAAAATAAATGTTGTGATGTCATTTCCAGTTTTACTCCATGTGAATGTTCAGTCAGAAAGTGTTGGCTATTCAGCAATGAGATTATTTGAGCAAACTTCCTACTTGACAAAATTGAACTTTAACAAATTTATGATGTATTGAATGAATTTACTTTAGCTGAACTAATTTTATTCACCCTTTGACAGTCAAACTAGTTTAACAATTTAAATGCGTTTAACTTTCCTTGTGTGAATATAGTGAAGGAATCTAATTATGAAAGCAGAAAATTAAAACTTGCATGTATCATGTAGATGTCTTCACTAAAAATATTGTTTTCTGAATTGCATAGGTTTCATTTTGATTAAAGTTTCACTCAGAGTCAGAGTAGTTTTACTATATATATTGTATACATATACAGTAGAGCATTGATTTTCCGAAAGTCAATTGTCTGAAAGAATTCCAGTCGGCAAATTTAAATTTTCGCCAGTGCTGTGGCGCTTCAATCTTTGGCTATGTCTTGGGCTACTCAAATATTTTACGTTTTTGATACTAAATTAACATCTGAAGTATAATTTTTTATTGTTTTTATATTTTTCAATATATTTATTTTGTTTGTACAAAATAAAAAAATAATTTTTAACGATACAATAGTCTTTGTTAGGCTTAACATCGACGAAAATTCAACGCGAAGCGACACGCAACGGAGAAAAATTTCGACATCGGATACGTTAAACTATTTTTTCAGACGTAAATGAGTTATCCGAAATATCAGTTATCCGGACAACCCCAGTCCCAATTGATTCGGAAAATCGACGCTCTACTGTATATACACAACAGCTATTGAAACTTTGCTGAAATGCTGGCTTCTCTTATTTATTTTGTGTAATTCTTTTTCATTCATATATGGTGCTTTGTTAAAGTGCTACAAATAGAAGAATTTAAGTATTGTGAGATATGTTTTACAAAATGCCCAATTGTTTTGTTTTATATGGTCATAAAGCCATATGCTAGTATTTTGTCTATATGTTATCACTTTTAATAAAATTTATTCCCAGGACTATAAGTACGAACTTGAAAAATTACAAAAATACTTCCTATGGTTATCCATAGGAAGTATTTTTGTAATTTTTCAAGTTCGTACTTATAGGCTTCTCCCCTGCCTCAGCATGCAAAACATTACAATGTACCTTATAATGTACCCTAGACTTTAAAAGTTTTTTAGTCTCTTTGTACACCAGTAGAAAATAACGATTTTATGGTGGAGTTGACTTTTATTTGGAGGCTTCTGCCATGCTTCAGCAAGTGAAATGTTCTTTGAAGTTCATTCTTATTGTCCCAGCAATAAATTTTATTAAATGTATAATTTTTATAAGTGTTTGTGCCACCACCATAGGGTACATTGTAATTTTTTTTCATGCTGAGGCAGGGGAGAAACCTCTAAATAAAGGTTGACTCCACTGTAAAATTGTTATTTCCTACTGCTGTACAAAGGGACTCAAAAAAGGAGGACACTTTTACAGTTCATCCATAGAAAATATTTTTTAATTTTTCCAAGTTCATATTATCAGTTATTAAACAATTAATTTTAAGTGATAAATTCACTCATAAAACAGACCTTATACATTCAGTTTATAATGATCTGTTGACAGAACCAATACTACATTATAGTATATTAACCAATATAGTCTGTTGTATTTGTACTTAATTTTTGTAAAAGTAAAGTAACTTACTGATGATTTTATAAGTTTTCTGAACAGAGTAGATTCTTGGTAACCGATAGAAGTCATTTTTATTTCTTCACTATTTCAGGAAATAATAATTTTGATATTAGGCTATTTGATGGTGACTATGTCTTCAAATAGCTCATTACCAATACTAATATTCTAATGCGCTTATATTTAGCTGATACATAGCAGAAGCAAGATATAACCTGATGAAATGACTTTTTTGTAATAATATTTTAAACAGGATAACTTAAATAGAGCAAAACCAAATTAGATGTGATAAGGTTTATACTGTATTAAAAATTACTTATTGAAAAATTCTTTTAATTTTAATAAATATATTTAATTTTAAGTAACTAACTAAGCAAATAGATTTAAAAAATTGATAATCAAAATTTTTATATTAAGGGTCTATTGGTATAATATCTGATTCAGACACTAGTCATAGTGAATTACATACTGAAGAACTGCCAATTTCTTTTATTGAAGATTTGAAGGCAGAAGAAGTTAAAGGTAAATTTTCAATTAATTTTTAATTTAAGAGTTGAAAACTAGAAATACAGTGGAACCTGGTTAACTTGAATCAAGATAACTTGAAGTCACGTTTACTTGAAGTCATTTTCTTTTCCTGGTTGTCTGGAATAGGGATCTACGTGTTAAATCAAACTGGATAACTCAAATTTGTTGAATTGTTTAACTTGAATGTATTTTCATAACTCCTCAGAATTTTAATTTTCTGTTAAATAAAATATGAGGCAGGCTGAAAAGTAATGCACACATGCTTGTAGAACACGAACAAAAACAAATAGCAAGAACGGGCAAAAAGTACACTAAAGTACAATTCTTAAGCTTCAAAATCATAAATTTATTTTTCAACATAGCCTTGATGACTAACACATTTCTCCCAATGTGTAACAAGTTCTTTCATTCCATCACTGAAAAATTCTTCTGACTTTTCTTGAATTCAGGACTTGACAGCAGCCTTCACCTCATTGTCTGAGGTGTAATGATTACCCTTGAGGTCTCTCTTAAGTAGAGGAAACAAATAAAAATCACAAGGCACAAGATCACGGGAATAAGGAGGGTGTGGAATCGATTCAAACGTCAGGTTTCGTAGAGCCTCTCCTGTTGAGCGCGAGGTGTGTGGACGAGCGTTGTCATGTTGCCAGATTATTGGTGCCAGGCTGCCTCTAACATGCCAAACTCAACGTCAGAGGTGTTTGAGTCTGTATGTACTGAGAAGAATTAAACATTGCAACAAGGTGCAACGGTAATTATCTGTGGCAGTGATCGGACTTCCACTGCGTGTTTCATCAACAATTATGACTTTTCCAGTCTCGCAACCATGAAATTTTATTATCCATTAATTTACAATAGACCTATCAACAGCATCATCACCATAAACAGCCTTTAAACGTGATTTTTTCAGCAGTTAAAAATTCGATAACAGCACGCTGTTTAACTCGCATTGACATAGCTCCAGAACATGTCTCCATATTTCTGCTTCTCAAAATATACTGAATGAATGAATGCAACAACCTCAAACTGTGCATGCACATAGAGGGGGAATGTTACTTCCATATGCCACCTGGCATGCTTCTGAAAATCATTTCGTTTGTGCTCTACAAGCATGTGTGCATTACTTTTCAGCCTGCCCTCGTAATTAACATTTATTTATCAAGTAAACTAATTGAAAACTTTCTCTAAAGCATGGAAACTGCATATGACTAAAAATAAACATTGTCATTGACGGTGGGAGGAGTGGGGACTCCAGACAGCATGTATGATCTAGATACTGTACCTGCCATTCAAACCTTTTTTTTTATTGCCAGTGGATTTCTCCAACTAGCTGATGTAATAAATAAATGGATTTTTGATAAATTAATTAAAAAAAAACAATTACAGTTTGATTCTACATAAAACTTTTAACCTTTGTGGCAAAATTTCAAGATTATAACAATCATTAAGAGTGATGTTTGTGATAAAAAATAAAAAATAGATTGATTCTAGGCACAAAATTTTGCAATTTTAAAATTTTCTTGCTGAACATTTAGGAGTGAATGGATAAACCATTTGGGAAAGTCTTTCTCAGTAGCTTATTTAACCATTCAGTTGAGTGTTTTCAAGTTTCTGGATAACATTGAGATGTTTACATTGACAAAGTGATTCTACATCATAACACCCACAGAAATGTCATATTGATAGTTTATTATTGGTCACCAGTAACTTGATGTACAAAATCTTTATTTTTACCCGAACCTTCATAACATGAAAGTTTTTAATATAAAGTTTGAATTTTTTTTTCCCCAGTTAATTCAAGTTAACCAAGTTCCACTGTAATAATTTTTTTTTAAAGGTAATATCTTCATTTACCTAAAAAATTTCTTCACTCCTTTTTACTCAAAATGAATTTCAATGTTTCTGATTTTCATTAATCACAAAATAACAAAATGTCTAAAAGTATGAATTTTTAAAAATTACAAAAGTTATTTTACAACTCAATGGTGATTCTTAGGATTTAAAAGGTTAAGTGGGTGTCAGGATATGAGAGAACTGATTTACTGGACAAACAGGGAGCATCCTATTTATTTATTGAGTCTGAACCAGCTCTTAGTATTTCTTGCAATACATTTTCTAAGACTGTCAAAGACTGGACTGTATCTTCCACTTCTCTAGTAAAGACTAAAACAGAGTAAACAGTGTTTGGGTTTTGATTGATATTGTGACCAGTTTAGGTCACCTGTAAATATTTATGTGGATTGAAATGTCCTCCTAATGTTTTGTCATTTTGTGGCTCTGCTGAGGAGAGATTGCTGCATCATATTTGTGAATGTGCAGACCCATATCCATGTAGATTTGTTCATTTGGGTCTTCCTTTTTGAGCTCTGGTAATACCTTCTATCTTTTCTTTAGAATCTTCTATCCTTTGTTGTAAAAAGATGAGACTTTTGAAGCAATTTCTTAGGGACACACAATGTTTTTAGATCAAAGTGCTTTTGGCTTTGTTCCCCATTGTATAATCTATAATCTACTTTAATATTTGATCTATTATAGAATTAAGTGTTTTTTTTAAAGCTAAAACTTAATTGTTAAGAGTCTTTTTTGCAATATTGTTTATACTTCTACACATTTGGAGCTAGAACTATTTAAAATGACTAAGACAAAACCTTTCTCACTTTGCTAGAAACTCTAGAAACAAAGTGAGAAAGGTTTTGTCTTAGTCAATATTGTTTACACACATTAATTACAAAACAGTTTATCATAGAATAATAATTAATATACAAAACCTTGAACAGTTCAGTATTAAAAATGCAATATATATATTTCAATATTGGTAGCAAATAGTTGTATAGCAGTAAATGATAGGATAAGTTTTGTATAATATTTGAACTACATAACGTACAATTTTTCAGAAGGATCAGAGGCAGAATTATGGATAGAAGAAACTTTACCCAATTTAGAAATTTTACAAGAAGAAGAGATGCCATCATATCAAGATAGTCAACCTCCCACAGATGTAAGATTAATTAATTATATTAAACTGACATATTTTCAAATGAAATTTATGGATAAATAGGTAAATGATTTTATTTTAATTTGTTGCTACCCAAGTTAATTTTGGATTAAAAGTTTGTGAATGAATAATTATTTGAATTATTCAACTTGATAAATTCCAAAAGGTTTTGAAACATTTTTATCTTCATTTTCTATTAACTCATTATTTTATTCAAATTTACCTCAAAGAACCCTAGTAAATTTTTACTTATTTATTATTTATAAAATCATTGTCATTCTAATATTAGTATGATAGTAATCTAAAGATATACAAGTCTGTAAGTCAGATTGTTGATTTTATAGATGAAGGTTTCATTTTTATATGCTTGGATCATTGGTAAAATAAAAATATTTAAAACAAATAACAGAAATATTAAGACAGATTGAAAAGTAAAAGATCTTTATATTCCAGAGATATCTGATTTTAAGATTTCTACTTTTGGGGTATTATTGATTTGAGTTTGATTTGAACTTGCTTTTTTAACTGTCTTGAAAGTTAAGGACATTAGATAAAAAATTCTTTTAATCATTTTATTTTCAGAACAATTACAATTATAAAACTATAATCTGATACATTCAAATATTTGTTTAAGTGTTAAATAATAATTTTAATTCAATTAAATTCTTTTAATACTGTTCTTTTCTTAATCAGTCACTAACATCTGTTGCAACTCCTTTTTAATTTATTGAATTTTGCAGAAAATTAAAAAAACAAACTTTATTTTGTGGATTGAACTCATAGTTAAACATAAATTTTAATAAATCAACAGAACAAAATTTTTTTAAATTTTTGTTTAAAAGTCTAAATGTGTGGAAAAATATAAATTAATACTCAGATTGGAGGCTCCTAACAGAGAAAATTTTAATGATTATTTTTAAATTATTTCACATCTTATCGGAATAAATGTATTTTTACTCCTAGACCTTTATAACTCCACCTTTTATTTCAAGATTTTTAAAACTTTTGAAATTATTAGTATTAAAAATTGTCAATAATGAATTAAAGTTTTTATAGTTACTAATTATAATGTTTTCTTTTAGGCTTTTGCTGAAATTATACATGAAGAAAAGGAACCAGAAGGTATAAAAAATTTATTAATAAAAAGAACATAATATAATTATTTTATATATTGGCTTTTAAAATAAATTTTTTGAATTTTAATAAATATTTAATTCAAAATTTTAAATTGCCCAAAAATAGATATCAAATAAATTAAAAATTCAGGAATAAAAATATAAATATTGTACACATGATTTTCTATTAATACTTCATTTATCAGTTATAACTTTTTGTTTGTTGCTGTATTAAACTGTTGATTTTACTTTTTCAATTAAATAAACTATTAAATTACAGAGTGTTCTGTTAGCATTATTCAATCTTAAGTTACTTTTGACAAGAGTAGTAACTGATAATGTTTCAAAAGATCTGCAGTTAAATTTGCATTGTGAAAAGGTAGTGTTACATTTAAATTGTATTTATTGCCCTTTATGGTGTAATCTTTATATGCCATGCTATTTTGCAACTATAAAACAGGATCCTTGTAGGTAATGACAATTAAATCTTGTGTGTTGTTTTAATTTTTATGCATATTATTATGTTCTTAGAGAGCTTACAAAATTGTTAACCGAAGAAACTAAAGGAATATATGAATGAAATTTGAGATCTTCCTAATTTTTTAATGTTACATGTAGAAACTTTCAATTCACTCTAATTTCTTAAACAATACACACACAGTTTTTTTGTTATTTTTCTTAATTTTAATTTATTTGCATAAAATATGGCAAAAAAGTTGCTATTGAATTAATTATCCATTATGGGATGCATTATCTCAAATTTTAAGATAAATATTTTATAAAAATAAATTTAATTTTTGAGAACTTTTGTTTGTGTATGCTGCAAATAAATAGAGACACTGTCAAGTGGGTGACTGTGAGTGGGCAATGGACAACCAGGCACAGATATCTGGGAGACAAAATAAGAAATGAACAATAGACAAAATACAAATTGTTTTTTTGTTTTATTTATAAAAAAATCACTGGTCTCTTATCTGGTAAATTTAATTGTTGTTTTTTAAAAATGAGTTAAACAAGTTAAAAGAACAATTTTGTAATTAATAAACCTATTTATACATGTTACATTCCTTAAAACAAAAAGAAACATAAAATTCAAAACAAACTTTCTATTTTAAATTGATTAATTCATATTATAANTGATATATAAACAAAATTATACTATGGAATACTTTTTAGTAAACAAAATATATTGATTACTTTTAGTTTAATTTCAAATATTTAAAATTTAATATTAATGATGGGTCTTTTCTCTAGAAGATCTGAATGCCGAAGATGTATTTTTTCCAACTAAAAAACAAGAAGAATGGCAGAAAGATTCAGAACCAGAACAAGAAGAAGAAACTGTACCACATGAACCTAGTGTGATTGCAAAAGTTATCTTCTTTTTAATATTTTCCTTACTTATAGTTGCTACTGGTGCTGTTTTTATTGCTCTTAGAAATGCTGATAGTAAGTCGTCTTTTTAATTTTTAGTTTATTAATAACTACTGCAATATATTAAAATATTTTCAAATGATATAATTGAGTAATATTATTTTATATGGGTAACCTGATCTGTTCAAAATAAAGATAATTTTCCATTTGAAAAAGTTACATTAAAAATTTTCAGAAACTTGCAATTAAAAATCATTACACTAGACATCTAAACATTGTTCCGGATTAGAATTCTGTTAATTTTTAATTAACAGAATTCTAATCCGGAACAACGTTTGGTCTAAAGGTTAGCTTTCCATCTTGTCCTAATAATAATGATGTAAAAACCTTTTACTTTTGAGAAACAGTTACCATATTTTACGGACTATAAGACGCACTTTTTTCTTCAAAAAATTGCCTCCAAAATTCAGGTGCATCTTATACTCAAAATTAATATAAAAATGTCCAGTGTTTGATTTAAAATTCCTGCGTCTTAAAAATTGCCATATATTTGATGCCACGGGAAACCCATCTCTATCTGGCAACAGTGAATTCAACTGGCAGCAGCAGTGCATCGATGCGATGAACATGAGTTGCAGGGTGTCAGGATAGAATCGTCTGGATGTATGATTCCCACACTTTTTCTCTTTTGAAATGAGCAATGGTTGTCGCCATAGAAACTAGGATCATGAGACGACTGGTGGTTCTGAATCCACGACCGCGGATTGGCCGGTGATCATCGTGCAACCATCGTACAATCAGCAGACGTCCAATAGCGCTACTAAGCATTGATTGGTAGATCAGCATTTGCTTCAATCTGTATGAAAGGATTTAGGTGGTAAAAATGTTATTTTTTTTAAAAATTGCTTAAAAGTTAAGGTGTGTTTTATAGTCCGTAAAATATGGTAGATATTGGTACTTGTATGCTCAGTATTCATTTATTAATTAGTATTCATTACTAGTTACTCACTATGATATTATGTGTGTGGAGTAGATAGTAACAAATTGCTATTGATACTCAATTTGGGGCTGAAAAAATTTCTAGTTTGGAAATAATTTAGCTTATGATATACTGATTTATTTTGGTTATATTATTGATGGTCAAATATACCTTTGCTTGGTGAGGAACCTGTTTTTTGAATATAGTGTGGAGTTGAAATTTCAAACCTCTTATCTCACCATTAGACTCTGTTACACACAATGATTATGCAAAAAGGAGTAATGAATATTTTGGAAAAGAGTATTTCATTATTTCAAATCTTTGCAAATAATATATACAAAGTAATGATAGTTATTATTTCCACATTGCTAATTATTAATAATTAGAAGTCAATTTTGACTTCTTTTAGTGTACAGTAATACCCCAAACTTACGCGATAGGTGGGACCGAGCGGTAATCACGTAAGTCAAATTTGTGTAAGTCGGGGTATAATTTTGCATATAAATACATACAAATAATTTTTAATTGGGGCCAGAGACTAAAGAAAACAATAATTTAGAAAAAAATGTTTAATAAAATCTTAGATAATACATATGTATAACAAATTAGGCCTATATTATTTTACAATTTTTCACATTTACTTGATTATTACGCCATAATTTTAACATTGTTTCCATCTCAGCGATAATACTGTGATGTTTACGAATGATGCTTGAATTTAAAGATTGAGCATTTTTCACAGCTTCGAGAATTTTTTCTTTGCCTTTTATAATTGTTCTGAC
>NW_019385143.1:119057-142829 GCF_000671375.1 Centruroides sculpturatus | reverse complement strand
GACATCGGATACGTTAAACTATTTTTTCAGACGTAAATGAGTTATCCGAAATATCAGTTATCCGGACAACCCCAGTCCCAATTGATTCGGAAAATCGACGCTCTACTGTATATACACAACAGCTATTGAAACTTTGCTGAAATGCTGGCTTCTCTTATTTATTTTGTGTAATTCTTTTTCATTCATATATGGTGCTTTGTTAAAGTGCTACAAATAGAAGAATTTAAGTATTGTGAGATATGTTTTACAAAATGCCCAATTGTTTTGTTTTATATGGTCATAAAGCCATATGCTAGTATTTTGTCTATATGTTATCACTTTTAATAAAATTTATTCCCAGGACAATAAGTACGAACTTGAAAAATTACAAAAATACTTCCTATGGTTATCCATAGGAAGTATTTTTGTAATTTTTCAAGTTCGTACTTATAGGCTTCTCCCCTGCCTCAGCATGCAAAACATTACAATGTACCTTATAATGTACCCTAGACTTTAAAAGTTTTTTAGTCTCTTTGTACACCAGTAGGAAATAACGATTTTATGGTGGAGTTGACTTTTATTTGGAGGCTTCTGCCATGCTTCAGCAAGTGAAATGTTCTTTGAAGTTCATTCTTATTGTCCCAGCAATAAATTTTATTAAATGTATAATTTTTATAAGTGTTTGTGCCACCACCATAGGGTACATTGTAATTTTTTTTCATGCTGAGGCAGGGGAGAAACCTCTAAATAAAGGTTGACTCCACTGTAAAATTGTTATTTCCTACTGCTGTACAAAGGGACTCAAAAAAGGAGGACACTTTTACAGTTCATCCATAGAAAATATTTTTTAATTTTTCCAAGTTCATATTATCAGTTATTAAACAATTAATTTTAAGTGATAAATTCACTCATAAAACAGACCTTATACATTCAGTTTATAATGATCTGTTGACAGAACCAATACTACATTATAGTATATTAACCAATATAGTCTGTTGTATTTGTACTTAATTTTTGTAAAAGTAAAGTAACTTACTGATGATTTTATAAGTTTTCTGAACAGAGTAGATTCTTGGTAACCGATAGAAGTCATTTTTATTTCTTCACTATTTCAGGAAATAATAATTTTGATATTAGGCTATTTGATGGTGACTATGTCTTCAAATAGCTCATTACCAATACTAATATTCTAATGCGCTTATATTTAGCTGATACATAGCAGAAGCAAGATATAACCTGATGAAATGACTTTTTTGTAATAATATTTTAAACAGGATAACTTAAATAGAGCAAAACCAAATTAGATGTGATAAGGTTTATACTGTATTAAAAATTACTTATTGAAAAATTCTTTTAATTTTAATAAATATATTTAATTTTAAGTAACTAACTAAGCAAATAGATTTAAAAAATTGATAATCAAAATTTTTATATTAAGGGTCTATTGGTATAATATCTGATTCAGACACTAGTCATAGTGAATTACATACTGAAGAACTGCCAATTTCTTTTATTGAAGATTTGAAGGCAGAAGAAGTTAAAGGTAAATTTTCAATTAATTTTTAATTTAAGAGTTGAAAACTAGAAATACAGTGGAACCTGGTTAACTTGAATCAAGATAACTTGAAGTCACGTTTACTTGAAGTCATTTTCTTTTCCTGGTTGTCTGGAATAGGGATCTACGTGTTAAATCAAACTGGATAACTCAAATTTGTTGAATTGTTTAACTTGAATGTATTTTCATAACTCCTCAGAATTTTAATTTTCTGTTAAATAAAATATGAGGCAGGCTGAAAAGTAATGCACACATGCTTGTAGAACACGAACAAAAACAAATAGCAAGAACGGGCAAAAAGTACACTAAAGTACAATTCTTAAGCTTCAAAATCATAAATTTATTTTTCAACATAGCCTTGATGACTAACACATTTCTCCCAATGTGTAACAAGTTCTTTCATTCCATCACTGAAAAATTCTTCTGACTTTTCTTGAATTCAGGACTTGACAGCAGCCTTCACCTCATTGTCTGAGGTGTAATGATTACCCTTGAGGTCTCTCTTAAGTAGAGGAAACAAATAAAAATCACAAGGCACAAGATCATGGGAATAAGGAGGGTGTGGAATCGATTCAAACGTCAGGTTTCGTAGAGCCTCTCCTGTTGAGCGCGAGGTGTGTGGACGAGCGTTGTCATGTTGCCAGATTATTGGTGCCAGGCTGCCTCTAACATGCCAAACTCAACGTCAGAGGTGTTTGAGTCTGTATGTACTGAGAAGAATTAAACATTGCAACAAGGTGCAACGGTAATTATCTGTGGCAGTGATCGGACTTCCACTGCGTGTTTCATCAACAATTATGACTTTTCCAGTCTCGCAACCATGAAATTTTATTATCCATTAATTTACAATAGACCTATCAACAGCATCATCACCATAAACAGCCTTTAAACGTGATTTTTTCAGCAGTTAAAAATTCGATAACAGCACGCTGTTTAACTCGCATTGACATAGCTCCAGAACATGTCTCCATATTTCTGCTTCTCAAAATATACTGAATGAATGAATGCAACAACCTCAAACTGTGCATGCACATAGAGGGGGAATGTTACTTCCATATGCCACCTGGCATGCTTCTGAAAATCATTTCGTTTGTGCTCTACAAGCATGTGTGCATTACTTTTCAGCCTGCCCTCGTAATTAACATTTATTTATCAAGTAAACTAATTGAAAACTTTCTCTAAAGCATGGAAACTGCATATGACTAAAAATAAACATTGTCATTGACGGTGGGAGGAGTGGGGACTCCAGACAGCATGTATGATCTAGATACTGTACCTGCCATTCAAACCTTTTTTTTTATTGCCAGTGGATTTCTCCAACTAGCTGATGTAATAAATAAATGGATTTTTGATAAATTAATTAAAAAAAAACAATTACAGTTTGATTCTACATAAAACTTTTAACCTTTGTGGCAAAATTTCAAGATTATAACAATCATTAAGAGTGATGTTTGTGATAAAAAATAAAAAATAGATTGATTCTAGGCACAAAATTTTGCAATTTTAAAATTTTCTTGCTGAACATTTAGGAGTGAATGGATAAACCATTTGGGAAAGTCTTTCTCAGTAGCTTATTTAACCATTCAGTTGAGTGTTTTCAAGTTTCTGGATAACATTGAGATGTTTACATTGACAAAGTGATTCTACATCATAACACCCACAGAAATGTCATATTGATAGTTTATTATTGGTCACCAGTAACTTGATGTACAAAATCTTTATTTTTACCCGAACCTTCATAACATGAAAGTTTTTAATATAAAGTTTGAATTTTTTTTTCCCCAGTTAATTCAAGTTAACCAAGTTCCACTGTAATAATTTTTTTTTAAAGGTAATATCTTCATTTACCTAAAAAATTTCTTCACTCCTTTTTACTCAAAATGAATTTCAATGTTTCTGATTTTCATTAATCACAAAATAACAAAATGTCTAAAAGTATGAATTTTTAAAAATTACAAAAGTTATTTTACAACTCAATGGTGATTCTTAGGATTTAAAAGGTTAAGTGGGTGTCAGGATATGAGAGAACTGATTTACTGGACAAACAGGGAGCATCCTATTTATTTATTGAGTCTGAACCAGCTCTTAGTATTTCTTGCAATACATTTTCTAAGACTGTCAAAGACTGGACTGTATCTTCCACTTCTCTAGTAAAGACTAAAACAGAGTAAACAGTGTTTGGGTTTTGATTGATATTGTGACCAGTTTAGGTCACCTGTAAATATTTATGTGGATTGAAATGTCCTCCTAATGTTTTGTCATTTTGTGGCTCTGCTGAGGAGAGATTGCTGCATCATATTTGTGAATGTGCAGACCCATATCCATGTAGATTTGTTCATTTGGGTCTTCCTTTTTGAGCTCTGGTAATACCTTCTATCTTTTCTTTAGAATCTTCTATCCTTTGTTGTAAAAAGATGAGACTTTTGAAGCAATTTCTTAGGGACACACAATGTTTTTAGATCAAAGTGCTTTTGGCTTTGTTCCCCATTGTATAATCTATAATCTACTTTAATATTTGATCTATTATAGAATTAAGTGTTTTTTTTAAAGCTAAAACTTAATTGTTAAGAGTCTTTTTTGCAATATTGTTTATACTTCTACACATTTGGAGCTAGAACTATTTAAAATGACTAAGACAAAACCTTTCTCACTTTGCTAGAAACTCTAGAAACAAAGTGAGAAAGGTTTTGTCTTAGTCAATATTGTTTACACACATTAATTACAAAACAGTTTATCATAGAATAATAATTAATATACAAAACCTTGAACAGTTCAGTATTAAAAATGCAATATATATATTTCAATATTGGTAGCAAATAGTTGTATAGCAGTAAATGATAGGATAAGTTTTGTATAATATTTGAACTACATAACGTACAATTTTTCAGAAGGATCAGAGGCAGAATTATGGATAGAAGAAACTTTACCCAATTTAGAAATTTTACAAGAAGAAGAGATGCCATCATATCAAGATAGTCAACCTCCCACAGATGTAAGATTAATTAATTATATTAAACTGACATATTTTCAAATGAAATTTATGGATAAATAGGTAAATGATTTTATTTTAATTTGTTGCTACCCAAGTTAATTTTGGATTAAAAGTTTGTGAATGAATAATTATTTGAATTATTCAACTTGATAAATTCCAAAAGGTTTTGAAACATTTTTATCTTCATTTTCTATTAACTCATTATTTTATTCAAATTTACCTCAAAGAACCCTAGTAAATTTTTACTTATTTATTATTTATAAAATCATTGTCATTCTAATATTAGTATGATAGTAATCTAAAGATATACAAGTCTGTAAGTCAGATTGTTGATTTTATAGATGAAGGTTTCATTTTTATATGCTTGGATCATTGGTAAAATAAAAATACTTAAAACAAATAACAGAAATATTAAGACAGATTGAAAAGTAAAAGATCTTTATATTCCAGAGATATCTGATTTTAAGATTTCTACTTTTGGGGTATTATTGATTTGAGTTTGATTTGAACTTGCTTTTTTAACTGTCTTGAAAGTTAAGGACATTAGATAAAAAATTCTTTTAATCATTTTATTTTCAGAACAATTACAATTATAAAACTATAATCTGATACATTCAAATATTTGTTTAAGTGTTAAATAATAATTTTAATTCAATTAAATTCTTTTAATACTGTTCTTTTCTTAATCAGTCACTAACATCTGTTGCAACTCCTTTTTAATTTATTGAATTTTGCAGAAAATTAAAAAAACAAACTTTATTTTGTGGATTGAACTCATAGTTAAACATAAATTTTAATAAATCAACAGAACAAAATTTTTTTAAATTTTTGTTTAAAAGTCTAAATGTGTGGAAAAATATAAATTAATACTCAGATTGGAGGCTCCTAACAGAGAAAATTTTAATGATTATTTTTAAATTATTTCACATCTTATCGGAATAAATGTATTTTTACTCCTAGACCTTTATAACTCCACCTTTTATTTCAAGATTTTTAAAACTTTTGAAATTATTAGTATTAAAAATTGTCAATAATGAATTAAAGTTTTTATAGTTACTAATTATAATGTTTTCTTTTAGGCTTTTGCTGAAATTATACATGAAGAAAAGGAACCAGAAGGTATAAAAAATTTATTAATAAAAAGAACATAATATAATTATTTTATATATTGGCTTTTAAAATAAATTTTTTGAATTTTAATAAATATTTAATTCAAAATTTTAAATTGCCCAAAAATAGATATCAAATAAATTAAAAATTCAGGAATAAAAATATAAATATTGTACACATGATTTTCTATTAATACTTCATTTATCAGTTATAACTTTTTGTTTGTTGCTGTATTAAACTGTTGATTTTACTTTTTCAATTAAATAAACTATTAAATTACAGAGTGTTCTGTTAGCATTATTCAATCTTAAGTTACTTTTGACAAGAGTAGTAACTGATAATGTTTCAAAAGATCTGCAGTTAAATTTGCATTGTGAAAAGGTAGTGTTACATTTAAATTGTATTTATTGCCCTTTATGGTGTAATCTTTATATGCCATGCTATTTTGCAACTATAAAACAGGATCCTTGTAGGTAATGACAATTAAATCTTGTGTGTTGTTTTAATTTTTATGCATATTATTATGTTCTTAGAGAGCTTACAAAATTGTTAACCGAAGAAACTAAAGGAATATATGAATGAAATTTGAGATCTTCCTAATTTTTTAATGTTACATGTAGAAACTTTCAATTCACTCTAATTTCTTAAACAATACACACACAGTTTTTTTGTTATTTTTCTTAATTTTAATTTATTTGCATAAAATATGGCAAAAAAGTTGCTATTGAATTAATTATCCATTATGGGATGCATTATCTCAAATTTTAAGATAAATATTTTATAAAAATAAATTTAATTTTTGAGAACTTTTGTTTGTGTATGCTGCAAATAAATAGAGACACTGTCAAGTGGGTGACTGTGAGTGGGCAATGGACAACCAGGCACAGATATCTGGGAGACAAAATAAGAAATGAACAATAGACAAAATACAAATTGTTTTTTTGTTTTATTTATAAAAAAATCACTGGTCTCTTATCTGGTAAATTTAATTGTTGTTTTTTAAAAATGAGTTAAACAAGTTAAAAGAACAATTTTGTAATTAATAAACCTATTTATACATGTTACATTCCTTAAAACAAAAAGAAACATAAAATTCAAAACAAACTTTCTATTTTAAATTGATTAATTCATATTATAATTGTATTGCAATGACACACAAATATTCTATTGATGTAATGTTTTACCTATTGTAATTTGAAACTTTTCTGAAGATTCTCTGGTTATATTTATCGTAACTTCTATGTTTACACTGATGCTGAAAACCTGCTATGATTCTTTCATAACCAACATCATATGTTTTTTGAATTTTTCTTAGTCTGTTTATAAATGTCCATAGATTTTAATGAGCTGTGCTGTTGCCAAAGTTCAATTGCAATTTTTGATGACAGTGTGACCGCAGGGTCGGCACCTCTTTGATGCCATGTAAGGACTGACACCATCAAGTCTTAATGGACACGGAAATTGTGATGGTCATTAGTTATTACGTTCCCATGCAAGTGGTCATGTATGTAGATGCTTGGACTCGAGACAGATCAAGACAACCAGAAGTGCACTCCACAAATTTATCATTTAACAAATATGCATTTATTTATGTACTATTTACAGATCTTTACAAAATTAGTTAAAATGCTTAGCTTATCTGCTAATTTTATAACACACTATAGGGAAAATGGGGTAACCTTATTATCCAAGAGAGAAAGTTTACAATCGTTCACATGTTGATAAATACTTCAGTTATTAGAAGTTTGTCCCTTTCTGTTGGAATCACAAAATTGACAGATTGATGTACTCCTTATCTGCAAGGTTTGGAAGAAGCTTTGGTGATTCAAAAAGGATGAAAGTTTTTTTGTCTTAAGAGGACAAAGGATGGGCAATGGCTTGAACAGAATCCACAGGGATTGGCGAGCACACCAGTTTCAGAATTATCAATGATGGTGAACCTCAATTGTCATTGATCCCTCCTTTTTATTAGGGTTCATGGGTTTTTCCCATGACCTTATTAGGAATTATTATACATCGGGCCAATAGTTGAATTTCAGTCGTTGGTTCTGAGTGACCTATTAGGAAGATGTCACCTTTGAAAGAAAGTGAATCCGGAGAAGGATATGATCATATCCTTCCAGTTTTTTATTAAGTGTTGGGTAAAAAAATAGAATTTCTTCTTATTTAAGAGTTTAAGTGTTTAAGCATTATTTTGTTTTATTTTAAAAACGAGAGTGAAAGTTTATAGATAAAAATTTTACTAAATCCAGGCTCTCACATTGCCCCGGCCTTTCCAAAATCAAGCTGGTTCTTTTTGGGCAAGCTGGATTTTTATTAGAGTTACAATTAAGGTCATTATAAAGGGTTGATTTACTTTCTCTCTTTATAATAGTTAAATTAAATATTATGTAACAGTCATAGCTTATCACGTCATGTTAGAGCTGTATTAAATATTTTCTGTGGAGGAAGTTGTTAGCAATTCAAACACGGATAGGAAATTAACAATTGATTTTGTATTCTCTCTCTCATTTCTGTAAATACTTGTTGGTGTGCGATAATAAAGGAAACAACAGTATGTTGGAATAATCAAATAATTGGTATTTATTGGGATAAGATAACTAACATATACAAATTAAAATTTTATAAAGGATTATAAGGATAATATAGGAATATAATGATTGTATAATATATGATATGGTTATGCTTATATCTGTTTAGAAGCGAGGTGTCAATGGTCAACTGGATCCAATCATGGATTGGATCTTCGTGGAGGAGAATGTCGGATCCAAGAAATTGAGGTTTGCCTCAAAGGAGGTCGATGATTACAAGAAGCCAAAGAGTTGCTGTTCCACTGTTCAGTGTAGGCTTGAGTGAGATGAATCTCTTCTTGAAAGGTGGCTTCTTCAGAGGGTGGACAATTATATCTGATAGGTAAAATCATTGTGGCAGGCATATTGTGGTTCAGTTGTTGTGCTCGAGCAAAGGTTATTGCTGCTCTTAATGATGCCATATTGACCTCTTGTCTGTCCATGCATGGAGGGGAGTGTGTCTCTCCCACCATTCAAACTCCAGATTGGCCATCTGCAGAGAGTTATTAGCAATGGAAAGAGTGAATTTAAAGTTATTACCATCACAAAAAGATTGGATCATTGGTTCAAGAAGCTTGAAAAAGGGAATAGTTATGTTAGAGAAGGAATTGGGCCTCATGTTCAGCAAAGTATGTAGATGTCCATCAAAGAGTATGTCCACTTTTGCAAAAGTTGATAGTATAGTTAAATTTTAAAGCTGAGTTGACCTGGGATAAAAGTTGGACTTTTAAGGTGTAACTGAGCTAGATGATGATTTGTTTTTGGACAGTAATTAGAAATTGGCAGCTTTAACAGTTTAAGATGGTCACCCTGGAGCATTGATTTGGGAGTCGACGCCTAAGAATAAAATCGGGACCTAGGGATGTGCTTAGTGAAGTGAGAACTGAGACTAGAGGCCTTTCTTTCTCATGGCATTCGTTTCTGCTGAACGGGTAGATAATGGGTCTGAAAGGGCAATTCCTTTCATGTTTCTTTCAGTTTTCATTATGAAGGATTTCTGGACATCTAATGGTTGATCATGGGGCCCTCAAAGTCAATGCTATCTGCTCAGCTACTAAACAACGTATGTAACAGTGTCTCTCGACAGGTATGGCATGTTGTGATCTGCTTGTAGACAGACGAGATGTCCATTTGAACACTGATAAATGAGTGAACCAAATTATAAAAGATTGGGCAACTTAAGAGTGCCCACCAATGCAGGATTGGAAGAATTGGTTGGAGAAGCCATTAATTAATTAAAGAAGAATCCAGGTATGTCTGTAAAGAAGATAGTTGGATTCAGATGCATTGAATGAGAATATATATTAATTAACAACCAAGAACATTTGTTCTTGGTTGTAAATGCAGTTACTACTATGAAATACTTAAAGATATTTAAGTCAAAGGTTCAAAGTTGTTACATAAAAATCTGCAGATTGGTGGGAAATATCTTGTGCAATTTCGGCTAACTCTATAGTTGGATGTCATCTGAGACGAGGTGATTATATGGTTCCTATATGATTGATTGCCATAAGGAACATTAGGTGAACATACATCAATAGGTGTTGTATGACATTTAGTCAAATCATAATGTTGTAATAACATAAGATTGTTGGTTTCTGGACAAGGTGATAATGGGATATGAATTATTGTAATAGACAAGTGCCTTTATGATGGGATAGTATACAGGTAATTGTATAATTTCATAGATGTCAAAATATCCAGTAGGAGTGATGGGGAATTTTAGCAAAAACATGTGAAGTAGTTGTGATAATGCTACTGCAGTAACAGAAAGTCCTGTTACTGCATAATACTTATACATATATTATATATAAATTATACAACTGATAATACTTATAGTTTCTATTCACGGCATTTCTAAGAAAGCATATCCTTCTGGTAAATGTAGTTGTATTTCCTTAAGGGTGTTTAGCAAAACATGTTTGGAAGGAAATAGGTGCTCAATTGACCCTGCTCTAAGGTTTCAATGGCGTTTTGGATTTTGATTATTTGAGTTTGAAACTCTCAGATAGAGAATTTTGTAGATCAGGTCACTGATTCAAAGGCAAGGTTGTATTGATGTTGTGCTAAAGTTTATTCTATAAGGGTCTGTTTCTTAATTAGAGAATGGATTTATTGTTGATTTGCTTCTGCAATCTGTAAAGTATCGTTGAGTAAAGTTCAAAAATGCCTGATTCATTTGTTCTCGCTGAGTGTATGGTATCCGATAAGGCGGTTGATATATAGGTGAAGCATCTCTCGTATTTATCTCATGTTCTATCACTTGGCAGTATCCCACGTCATAATTATTTGCAATAGCAAATACATGTTTATACTTATACAATAAGTCTAGTAAAGGTCTCTTTTTGTCCTTCCCTGTATGGGACCAATCAAACAGCTGACTAAATTCCTTTTGAGTTAAGTTCGCAGTAGTATCTTGAGTATTAGGATTCAGGCTTGTGTTAGGAGGGTTCTTTTCCTCTACTGCTCTAAAAAAGGTTCCCACACAGTTGCCCTTAGATAACTTCTTAGGTTATGTAGACAAGTTTGTTATTTGGACAGGTACTTGTCTGCCCTTTTTCGTTTGTACTAAAGAATTGGCATTTACGATGTCCTCTTGACTGCTTATTTCCAATTCTATAATCCCTATCTCTTCTTTTTGTTTTATTCTAGCTATTCTTGCTGCAGCAATTATTCTGTTCTCGGAGGAAGGTTACAATCTGCCAACAATACTACTACTCTGGCTTGTTCTCTAGGATTGTTTTTTGTCGAAGTGGTAGCATTAGATTTGGAAAGCTTGGGGTTTGGACTAGCAGTAGGCTGTATAAATGAGCCTCAGCAATTTCATTTTCCTCTTTCTTGAACTGATTTTGTAGCCTTTCAGAAGTCAATTTCCTCTCCTCCTAGAAGTATTAATTTTTCTCTTGCTAAACATTCTCTTGTGGGTAGCCTCAGATAGGACAGTATTGTACCTTTCTCTTGGTCAGATTTCAGGTTGTTAAGCTTGCCCACTCATCTAAGGATAACAGGGTTTGTGTTTAAACCCTACAGGGTCAGAACTTTGTGTGTCAGGTCTAGTGGAGGAGGTGAGAGGGGTTGTCGGTAAGGTGTTGGTGATACATGAGTAAAGGATGCCATTCAACAATCAAACAAAACATTTATTGAATAACAACTTAGATAACAGATATGGGGAATACAGATTTCTAACATTGAGATCCTAGCAACCGTATACGTGGGGTTGTGTGTGTGTGCATGCCTGAGAGAGAGTTTACATTATTTATTATCATACCTCTAAAGTTGGTTGTACAGAGCAACATAGCTTAGGTTGAGAGAGATTCTTCTGGAGCTGTCCGTGGGTTGGGTTGTAAGGTTGAACAGATCTTCCGAATCCATGAGTGGTTTGAAATTCGTTCGGCCTTGTCTTGGTGACCACACTCTCGGAGAAAACAATCTTTTCTTTCTTTCTTTTCCGTCCTTGACTCCCCTTTTTCCCAGGGTTCAATCTATTTGTCTCCTAGATCATGTTAGCTTCTTTCACCAATCGTGAATGTTTCCCTTATTTTCTCGTGACACATTCTATGTGTCCTTTGGAGAAGGAAATGATTCAGGGGGAAGAAAATGTGATCATTCCTCGGTTGTAAGATGAACAAACTTTTGAAAGAAGAAAAGAAATGGAGAAAAAAAAATTTTTCCCTAATTTTGTTAGGTTCAACCGTCAAATCACATTGGCCTTTCTAAATCGCACTTGTTCTAAAAGAGCAAGTTCAATTTTTACAATGGAATTTACTCTCTCTGTAACGATTATAACAAATTTTTTTTCGCAACAATTAAATAATTTTATAATTTAAAAAAAATGTTTTAAATTATATTAATTAAATATTATAATATAAGTATATGTCTTCGGTTGTGAACCATGTGGAAGTACTCTCTCTTCCATTTGCTGTGCAGTTGATTGGTTGATTGATGATCTTGTGGTCCTGGATACAAGGATAACTGTTTAAAATTTGTGGAAATAAGTGTTCATTAGAATTCCTTTGTTTGTAGGTGTAGGTTGGTTCATTGGATGATGATACCATATTGGATCTATGGCCATTGGAGAATTCTTAGATAGGTTGGGGATACGTGGTGATAAATATTTCCAAAATTGGTTGGATAGTTGTAGAGATTCGTGAGTTAGAAGTTTCTCCAGTCTGGGTGAGGAAGCTGTACTGGTTTATTATTAAAAAAAAAAGCACAAATTTGTATTAATATCAGGTTATTTTGCTTGCAGGTGATCACTTGGTTGGTAATAGAGTATTAGGTTTTGTTTCACACATTGTTGATGTACACTCTCTCTCTCTCTCGGGAATTTAATTCTAATTATTGAGATAGTTAAATATAAACCAAAAAAAATATTTGAAACTTTAAAGGTGTTAATCTAGCCTTTGTATATGTAGTGAGTTGTGGTTTGAAAGGAAATAGATGACTAAATGTTAATAGGTAATAAAGGTATATTTATTAGGAATTAATATTGGATGATACATTCCAAGGTTTAGATAAATATACAATATTAAATGGATTACAAAACATGTATATATAAGAGAAATGGAAGATAATTAGGGGGCTCAGAGTTCTTACAGGCGAGGAGGTTGGTGGCGAGATCTTGGAGTTTGCAGTGGTCGAGTGTGTCCCCTTAGAGATGGAGTTGAAAAGAGTGGAGTTCTAGAGGCATGTGGGGGAGGAATGGCATTTCGCTGTTGATAAAATTGTTCAGTTAGGTTGCTTTCCTCTTGCAAAGTGGTTTCTAGTTGAGTGGGACATAAATGTCCGATGGGAAGAACAAGGGTGGCAGGTGTGGTTCTGTTTTGTCTCTGAGTTCGGGCAAAGATTAAAGCGGCTCAGAGGAAAGCTGTGTTTACTTCCATTCGAAGAAGTGGTAGCGATGGGATATTTGTGTCCCACCATTCATCTGGTTCTATCAACTGTTAACGGATAGAAGATGGGGTTTAATTAGAGGTACTAGATAGGATGAATTTAAAATTATTATGGGCACAAAATGAATAAATGATATCTGCAGATAGTTCTAAAAGAGAATGGAGATGGTGGGTTATTGAGGTTTCCAGTAGGGGGATGTGAGAAGATGACCACTGAAGCGAATAAGAGTTCTTAAGTAAGTAAATGTAGTAGCGGGAGGGGGTGTGGTTAATAAGTAAACTTGTATTGTAAAAGTTGGATTTTCAAGATGCTGTTTAGAGACAAGGAGAAGAAATTGCTGATCATAACAGGTCAAAGTCACTGCCCAAATCTGGGGAATGGGAGTTTCCGTGTGGATGTCAAGGAAAAATAAGGAGGATCGTTGTAGATTTGGGACTTGCAAATGGGCTTGGGTGAAGTGGGAGGAGAGATCCGACAGTTTTTCCTCCCAGGAGCAGTCAAGTTCTACAAAGGGGCATGATAAAGGTTGGAATGAGCAGTTATTTTGGTGTGCCTCTTTATAACCTTCTTGCAATACAGTAGAGCGTCGATTATCCGAATCAATTGGTAACTGGGGTTGTTCGGAAGATTGATGTTTTGGATAACCGATTATGTACGAAAAAATATATTAATTTATCCCATCTTGACATTTTTCTCCGTTGCATGTCTCTTCGCGTTGAATTTTCGTTGATGTTAAGCCTAACGAAGACTATTGTATCGTTAAAAATTATTTTTTTATTTTGTACAAACAAAATAAATATATTGAAAAATATAAAAACAATAAAAAATTATACTTCAGAAGTTAATTTAGTATCAAAAACGTAAAATATTTGAGTAGCCCAAGACATAGCCAAAGATTGCAGAGCCACAGCACTGGCAAAAATTTAAATTTGCCAACTGAAATTCTTTTGGATAATTGACTTTCAGATAATCAATGCTCTACTGTATAGACATATTACACAGAGCATAACAATATCTCAAGAGATGGGGTTACAATGATTCTAAGCTAAATACTACTTAAACCTGTACAAAGTGTCAACGCTAGATTCTCTAGCTATCATGAGATACATTACAAAATTTATATTACCTGGGGATGAGAACCTTTGCTTCTACTGCAGATTTCATCATAGTCTGGATTGGAGACCTTCCTTTAGGTAGGGATTGTTAGTGTCTTCTCAAACAAACAAAGTATGATTCAACATGGCTGTTTAGGGCAACTAGAAAAACAACCCTGAAAGAGATACTGTCTCCCTTTTATACAAATATTCTGGCCAATCGGGCAAGCTCTTGGTGAGGTAATATTAGACTATCTGTCATTATGGCAGGAACTTCAACATTCTTTCCATCAGAGGAAATGTAAAGATGTTGGAAAGATAAAAATTTGCCTTTCCTGCCTTCCCTAAGTTTAACAAAAGAATTTAATCTTTCTATTTAAAACTTTTACATTTAATTTATGTTAAATATAATATTTATGTTTAATTGCCCTTTTTACTGCCCTGTAAATCCATGTTCTCAGAATAATATCTGATATCTGTTTATATTTATATATTAAAATCAAGTTATATTTTCATTTAAATTATTTTTTAAAATTTTCTATCTAATAAGTTTAATCAAACAGATAGAATCTAAGTAACATTAAAAATTTCAAAGTCAAATTGCTAACTAACTTATATTTAATATTAAATCTGTTGTATTTTGTCATCTCTTAAAATTACAAATAATATTTGAGAAAAATTAAAAGAATACATTTTTGCTGATACGGTGGACTTCCATTTATCTAAGGTAGCTTATACCAAGGTTATCTTGGTATTCAAAAATGCAAATAACATGAAATGTTTGGTACAGTATTAATTAAACTGGGTTTTGATGCATTAACTTGTACAATGTAAAGTATTATTTTTAGGTTTGACCTAATTATTGAATGTATTGACTTAAAAGTGTTTTATTGCATAATTTAAATTTCATCCACTGCTATATTTATTTAAGCAGATACTACTACAATTAAAATTTCTTTAATCTTTTTTAAAATTTGTATTGCCATTAGAAGTCATTAGAATAAATTCTTTTTAAAAATTCTGGAGTTTTTTTTAGTATTATTCATTGCCCTGCCAATATTGCAAAAGGAACTATTTTTTACCAGATTCTTTTGTCTTTCTTAACAAAGTATACTTCTACAATTCATCTTGGATAATGTGGAAACTTGATTGAAATGGGTCTTAGTTAAGTGTTTTTAATAGTAGAGAGGATGCTGTAAATTGTTTTAAAAAATTTCTGTGTTACATTGTTTCTAGGAAACATGTAACACAATATACAAATCAATATTTAAAGTATTTAAATATTGAATAATAATCTTTTATTTTCAGAAAATTATCAATATTCTGCATGCAAATGCTATGTAAAAAAAGTTAGAGTTGAGGATATGTTTTATAATTGCATTATATTGTATAATGTTAGTCTCCTAAGATTTAATTGAACTTTTTAAATTTCCTACCTGTTTTTTTCTCCTCTAGAACCTGAAGTTAGTCCCCAGATAGAAATAAGTGAAAAGGAATCTATAGATTTTTCTTTTGAAGATAGTGATCAAATTTATTTTGAAACAACTGAAGAATCATCTCTACCTATTGTAGAAGAAACACTTGATATTGATAGAGTTGATTCATTTGAAGATGCAGAAGAGACTGAAGAAATATTTACACATGTTCCTACTGAACATTATGAAGAATCGACAGAATCTGAACCTTTTTTTGTAGAAACTGAAGACAAAGACACAGAGCCAATAACTGTTAGCAAAGAGGATACTACTGAAAGTCTTTCATCTCCTGTTGAAGAGGCTGTTACAGAAGAATCTACTGAACAGTATCAGTCTGAAATACCTACAGAATATGAAGTATATGAATTTCCATCTTCTGCAGAACCTTTGCATGAGAAGGCAGATATACCAAATGAAAATGATTTTCAGTTTGGTGATGATATAGATAAAATTGAAAGGATAGTAGATAAGGTAAGTATCATATTAAGTTAATTATTTAGTTATTTTTACAGCATGTTTTGACAATTAAAATTATTGTTTTCCTATATACTTAATTGCAATTATTATTAATTAAACATAAATAATAATAATAATTTGTTGATTTGTTTATTAATCTAATATTTTTGAAAATTAATGCTTATTAAAGATTCTGTCAAAAATTAATAAATGTTTAATATCAATTTTATTCTACAGTGAAAACTTTTAAATTGATATATACAATATGTTGTTTATAATAATAATTCTCATCATATAGTGGATTACAAAATGTAGAACAGTTTGTTTAACCATTACATTAAAATGAAATTAATAAATAAATTAAAGAATTTAAATAAAAATAACTATTAATAATTTAATAATAATTTTATTTAACAGCAGAATGTTTAAATTTGGTTTTTATCACTCTGAAAATTACTGTTTTTTTTCTTTGCTTTCTTTTCATTTATTATTTATAAGTTTCACCTTTTTTTCAAGTCTTAAATAAAAATAAGTTAATTAAAATTGACTGCGGGTTTTATATTTTGAGAATAAAACATATATTAATTAATTTCTACATGTCAGTCTTGAGATCTACAAATAGTGGAACAATTATTTGTGTATTATATAATATATTTCCTATTAAAGCATTTTTAATTGGACAACCTCAAAACTGGCTATTTGATTTTGATTATGGTGAATTCTTTTGAATGGAACATAGTTATTCTCATTTTTTGACAATATCTTCAAAAATTATATTGTATATTGAAAATTTATCATGAAGAAAGGATTTAATCAATTAATGTCACTAACTTGATTATAAAATGTTGATTCTAATTTTGAAAGAAAAATTTATATAGGAAATCAACAATAAAAAATGTTCTACTAGAAGTTTATAAAATGGTCTGTCATCTTTATTTAGGTTAAACAGTATCTTCATAACTTGTCTAAAATATAGAATAAATAAATGGAATTATGATTTAGTTCTTTCATTCATGTGGAAATTAAGCATGATTGCAATTATAAGAGCATAATAATTGTCATCTTCATTTACTGATTTGTTTTATTTAAGAAACGATGTATGTGTTTATATGCGTTTTCATAAAAGCCTTCATTTTATGTCAAGTTGTGTAATGCTTTCTCCATTCTATTATTTTCTGTTTACATTTTATCAGATAGGTATATCTTTTGAGGGCTTTAATATTAAATTATTAAATACTTATATTATTAAATTTAATATTAAATTATAATAATATTATAAGTATTTAATATATATTTTAACATATTCTAAATTAATTTGATAATTTAAATCACATTTTACTAAACTTTTGCTAATACTACATAAACACACAACTTTATTACCATCAGTTTGAAAACAATACAAATGCCATGTAATAAGTGAAATTAAAATTTCTTAATTTGCATGATAAAGCATTTAGATTTTAATATATCACTGCTGTAATTTGTTAATGAAAATTATAATAAAAAAAAATTTCTGTTTAAATGTTTTTCTTGAAGATAAATTATTGTGAATTTCTTGAATAATAGTCAGAAATTTATTGCACTGCATTTTCAGGAACCAGAGGAAGATGATATCTATTTTTGGTTTTAATTACTGTTTTATTAGTTACATTATTTTTAACTTCCCTTTTGATTTTGAATAATTTTATACTAATCAAATGCTAAATTATATTTTTGTTTGTGAAATATTTTAAATTTTTATAAAACAAAATTTCCTATAAACTTTTTAAATGCTAATTTATGTATAGAAATAATGGAAACTTTAAGTTTGTTTGTTTATTGGAATGTTTTAATAATAACAATATTTACCTAGAAGATAATTTACCATTTCCAAAGCATGACTCTGATATTTAAGTATTTATTTTTGCTCTGTAAAATATTAACTCTCTTCCTAAATTAAGTGGTTTATTATATGACCGATTATCTAAGGTTTAAAAAAATTCCTTTAAAGTTTGTTCACTTAATGAATTGTAAAAATTTCCAAACAGTAATTTTATTTAAAAAATGTTTAATTTTGATAATGAAATTAACAAATAGCAAAACAATTGATGAAAAATAAGCATATTTTATAAAACCATTTTGTGATTAGATTTTTTTACACATTAATTGAAGAGGTAATCATTATAGTAAGCTGCCAAAATAATATATAATTATTTACAGTTACATTTAACTGCAGGACATTATTTTGACAATGTTCTTCTCAATTGATGATGTCCTATTTATATTGTAGTGTTTGAAAAGTTCCTTATTTAAATATATATTAAATAACTTTGTATTCAGAATAAAAATAATTACTTTTATAAGGAGTGATTTATGACAATGATTTGTAGAATGATATGGCAATTTTAGTCCCATAAACAGATATCTAGAAATGTTCATTGAGGCACTAGAGCTTCTTTTATTGTGTTGATGGCATATGGTAAATTGTCCTAAATACATCGTGTGTGACCACATATGACGTATTTAAGACAACTATAATAACAGCTGTTCTTACTGACATCCCCAATCATTATTGCAGATATTAAAATGCTGCAGTAAGGATTGTCAAACTTAATTGCAAATGCCAGAGGCCTATAGAATCTGATCAAAAGCTCTCTCTCTCTTTCTCTCTGCCTACAATATTGGAAAAAAAATTCATGTCCAAAAAGCAGCAGAATTTGCAAGAGAAATGAGCTAGTTTCCACCAAGTTAAAACCAAATTTGTTAGTACAGGAGAAGTGGCACATATTCCAACAATTTGGATAGCATCTTGGCCAAGATAGCCAAATAAGCAGACCCATTAAGGCATTCTGGTAAGATGTATGGTCTAAGGACATGTTTGTCAACATCTCTGCCCGTGTATTGATCTACTGATGATTGGCTAGGTGTACAACATTTTGATTCACTTTCATCCATACATGGCTGTTGAAGCATTCATCTCTAGTGAATAATGTCTTGTCCATAACAGCATTTGTTGGAAAAATGTAATATCGCTGCTGTCTGGTGTAGCAAGCACTTGCAGAATGCAGTCATGGAAAAAGTCCCTTAACCTTTCATATACAGATGAAAGGGATGAGATTTGGCCTTACACAGACCCACTAAACATGCTGGCTTGTAGATTACTCACATCTGTTGTGATTGCTTAGATTTGGTGCAGGATGTTCATAACTGAAGCCAAGATCCCCTCTTCAAACTGACATCCCTGATCTTGCATGTTACATGCTCTAGCCTCATAGTTTCTTTTAAATGGTGCATAGCAGGAAACATTCTACTGAATAGAATGCCAATGGTTGCAGAAGTGCACACATTACTGGCATTATGCTGCCCTTGCCTTTCTGTATTGAGGTGCTCATCTAGCAGCTCTTCATTGTTGTATGTGTCTATGTTGATAAGTTTTATTGAATTGATAGAACTAGATATTATTCAACACTGCATGGGTAAAGCAAATTATACTCCATATCCTGCATATGGGTAATGCTCACGGCATAGCACCTTGACATAAAATACTTGTCTAGCACCTCAACAGTGCATTTCTGGACACCTGTTTATGGGACCAAAGTTGTTTGTTGTATCATTCTACAGGCATAGGTAAAGTTTGACATCATTCACATGAATCACTCTGTACATTATATTTATGAATGGGAATTTTCTTTAACAATTACCTTAGTAATTTATTTCAAATAAATTATCAATGATTGAAATTATTAAAAGTTAAATTACTGAAAATTAAATTTTAAAAAGAAATTATTATTGTTTTAGTGTGAATAATCTTGAATTATTAGAATTGCATTGCTTCGGATTATTATTATATTGATAATGAAAGTTATACAGTACTTAATTGAATATACTGTATGTAATATATATATTTTTTCTAAGTATAAAGAATAGGTGAACATTATAGTATAAATTTTACTAAGTTTTTTTATAAATTAGGAGAATTATAAACTTACACAATAATCTTATTGAAAGATTATTGTTTGAATACATGCTTATTACTATTTCCAATAAACATCTAATTAAATCATACTACTAATATATTATCATTGAAGCTTTGATAGATTGATAATCAGTCATATTATTTGTCATGCTGCTTCTGTTTTGATAATGCATGATGTAAATAGTGTCATTTGACTTATCTGATAATGCAAGTATAGAATTTGCACTTTAACAAAATAGTAATTATAAGTGTTTAAGCTTTTCTTGTTTGTAAGATTGTAATATGCAAGAAAACTCCCATTCCCTGTTAGTCAAACATCCACATTTCCCTTTGTGTCCTGCAAGTCCCCCGAAGAAGCCATGCATCTGTTTGAAGAAGCTGTAAAGAAATTTCCAGACAATCCCTATGCTCGTTATGGTAAAGCAATGAGTCTGGACAAGATGGCAGAAGAACGTCGTAGTAATGCATTGTTGGAACAATCTATAAATGAATATGTAGGGATTCTGAATATGCCAAATGTATCTGATAAAGTATTTGTGGCAGCTGGAAGTAAAGGAACAGATCGAATGAGATTTAGAGGTAATCTCTTTTTAATAATTATTAAAAATTATATTTTAATAATTATTTTTATAATAATAATATATTGAATTATTAAATATTTAAATAAACATATTTCTATATCAGGATTCATTGGCAAAGCTATACAGGTACAAATGACCTTAGCTGATCGTTTTCCTGAAAATGCTGATATTATGAATCAACTAGCAGTAAATTATTTATTAATTGGCAAAGGACAAAATGCGAAGAAAGTATTGAAAGAGGTCAGTCTATCTTTTATGTAAATAAATTAAAAACATTAAAAAATAAATGAATAGATTTATTTTATATATTTCATTTCCTCAAATCCAAGATGTACAGTACCATGTATTTGATATCAAAATTTTAGAATTTTTTTTAATCGAGTGAGAGATTTTGTTTTATAAAATAAGATGGGGAAATAATACAAATACCATAAACAGATAATGTTTGTCAACTTTTACTTTTGTGTTCTTTTGCCTATAAACTAATTTTTCATAATAATATGCATTATAATAGCATCTTAAACATTAAAAAATAGTTTAAATTAAATGCTTGTAACCAAAAACATTTATTTGATCTAATATGACTGTTCAAAATAACAAAAAACATTAACGTTACATAATGTGTCATGCAGACTTCAGTAACTTTTGATTGTTTTGTAATATGAATATAGGAAGCTACAGATTCTAAGATACATCTCTATTTTGTACTATAAAGCTGAGACTCCACTACCATAAAAATGGCATAAAACCCCTTGCCGTAAAAACTTTTAATCACGTGACCCTGATATTTTATAAGAAGAATATAATAATAATACAATACTAACAATATATGTGGAGAAAATTTCAATGAATAAATTAGTGACGTTTGCACATGGCATTATTTATTGTCTCCACTTAATTGAAAAGTGATGTATCAAAAAGATTTGATTGCAATATTAGTGTTCAATCTGCCTTGCACCAATTCTGCTGAGGTCACTAGATTTATACCAGAAGCACCTTTATCTTGTCACATTGGATATTTCAACAGGATTCTGTTTTAATCTGTTGTAAGTTAAGTGTATCAAGAACAATTTATTTTTCCAAAGTTGTTCCTAACTCCTATCTCATTAAATATCTTTTTTATTGTGATAAGCATTATTTCAAGCACCATTGTAAATGTTTGGTGTATGGCATCACATTTAAAATATTTGCTTCATTAATCCTGTTTTTCCATTTATATTTTTTTACTTCCTGAATATTTTAGTATTCAGGAAATAATAGCATTCTAAAAGCTATTTTATTCTACAGCTTTTATTTTTTGACTTTTTTTCACATGTACTTGCATACATGTGAAAAAAGTCAAAAAATGTGAAAAAAAAATTTGATACATGTATGCAAGTACATGTATCAAATTTTTTTATATCATTTATTTATTTGTTATTTATTCTTTTTATTTATTTATAATGTAATTGTTTTTATCTAGGAGATCTTTTTATTTTTATAATTTCATGCTGTAATTTCTAGTCCACAAGGACTTCACTGATTGTATTTGAAAATAAATAAGATTGGTGTTGTGTGTTTGATAATATTTAAATAATTCTAAATTATTTGGAAGTGAATTAATCAGAATATAGAAGAAATGTGTAATTGAAATTATAAGAAATATAAACATTTTGTTATTGTTGCATCAAATTTTGGCATAAAACAATTCTTTAATGGTGTTTATCTATAAATTTATATTGATTTTACTGTTATATTTCTTAAATTGCTTAAATGCTAGAAATCTCTCATGTTTATTTAATAATAATTGTAACACCACTTCTTCTACTTCTTCTCATTTCACACTAAATATTTTTATTTAGTGTGAAATGTGCACACACTATTATGTTAATAATGCATTTCAAATTATTTAAATTTTCCTAAGGCTAAAAATGCAGTTAACTAGAACTTTTGATTTTTGTTGCATTCTTAGCAATGAAACAGCTTTCTCTAAATTCCTTCAAATTATAGATTTATCAGCTTAGTAAACTTTAGTCTGTCTGAGATACTCAAATATTAATGAATTATAACAAATAAAAAGTTAACTGTATTGCTTAATATAAACTAGAGAGTAGATTTATGAATGTCATGTAAGATGTGATATAGTATTTTCTTCAGTATTTTACAGTTACCAGAAATTTATATCATCTTGCATCTTGTATTTACAAAATATAAGATGGTGTTTATGACAAAGAACAACTTGATAATGAGAATATGTCTGACATCATTAGTTGACCACTTTCCAATTGATGGCCTTGTATTATCAATTGGAAAGTGCTTTTTAGGGATGTGTTTTCAGAAGTTTTTTTTTACATACAGCAAGTTCTCACTTAATATTGTTGAGGAAAGATCAAGTACATTTGTAATCATTTATAATTATCATTGTCAAATGTTCTTTCTAAACAGTAAAATTGATTCTCTGAAGTAGGAAATAAATGTTGAAGATTGCAAACACATTCAAATTAAATAATATAAACAAGATATAATTTGCTTATTATCAATTAGCCTGTGATAGAATTGGTTTCATTATACATCATTTTCACTTAATGTTTGTTTCTAAAACCTTATCAACGATGTTAAGAGAGGACTTGACATATTTGCAATATCTTAGAACAAGTAGCCAAATTTTATTTTATTACCGTGTTTCGCCGAAAATAAGACATCCGCAGAAAATAAGACCTAGCACAGGTTTTGCTGAATTTCGAAATATAAGACCTCCCCCTGAAAGTAAGACCTAGCGAAGTTTTTTTTAGTCCTAACGGTCATGGACAGATGGTTGAAAGTGGCCATTGGCTTTTTGAAAGTACAGCCACTGATTCGTCAGCAGACAATTACGCCACACGGCATGATTTGCATAAGACTATGGCTTGGGAATCACAGATTTATATAATGTTATGGCTTGTGATGGCTAATTGGTCGGCCGGGAATCACACCACATGACATTTGCATAGTGCTACAGTTCAGTAAGCACTAATTGGTCGAGTCCGATGTTGACGCTATAAAAACGCGACAGTTCGACACACCGGATATACGTCACTCTCGTCTAAGTTCGACTTGGGAATTTTTTTGTTCAATAATAAATGTGAATTCTTCT
>NW_019385143.1:112645-117303 GCF_000671375.1 Centruroides sculpturatus | reverse complement strand
TAAGAAATGTTTCTTTCACAAGAAATGTATAAAATGACGATAGTAAACTCAACTTACTCGCCTAAACTCTCCGTAGCGTGGCGCTGGACGGCGGAAAGTATATATATAATTATAATAAAGTTACAATAAATTAAGTTAATATATAATTATATATACAGTACCTAATTTATATATAATACTGTACAGACGATAGTAAACTCAATTTACCCGCCTAAATTCTCCGTAGCGTGGTGCTAGACGGCGGAAAGTAGTTCGGCTCCCCGATGACGTTTTACCGAATTATAGGAGTTTTTTTTACCAGGTTTGTACGGATTCCATTGCAATTTTTTTGCTGTCTTATAGGAATCGTAATTATAGGAACCCGTGTTATAGGGGGGTCTACTGTATAACTCCAAAAGAGTATGTGAGTACTGGGATGATATATGTGTTTAATGCTTTAACTGTGTGTTTTGCATTTAACTGTGTTCTGAGGATAGCGTTTAACCTAATTTGGTATTCTTTAATTAGCTTTATTTGTGTATGTTCTGTTAGTTTGGCCTGTTGGAATCCTAAATACTTGTAGAACTCGCCCTCTTCCATGGATTCAATAACGTCTCCATTTCCAAGTGCAAAATCTTCTTTCTTCAGGATTCCTTTTTCTATGTGAAGTGTTTTGCATTTGTCTAAGTCAAACTCCATTTGTATATCCTTGGTGTATGAATGTGTGAGCTGCTGAAGTCGTTTTTGTGTGGATGCATAAAGTTTTATGTCGTCCATGTATATGAGATGCAACAGCTTAAACTGTGTTGTTTTTTCATGTCTTGATATTGTAGCCATAATGTGTGTTGTTTAACATGTTGGATAATGGTTTCAGGGCTAGGCAGAACCAGAGAGGACTCAAGGAATCTCCTTGAAAAATTCCTTGCCTAATGAATATTTTGTTTATTTGTATGGAAGTGTTACTAACCCTGAGATGAAATGTTGTTCTCCAGTGCTGCATAGTGTTTTCGAAGAATGCAATGAGTGATGGATGTATTTTGTACATGTGTAGAATATGTAGCAGCCAACTGTGTGGAACACTGTCGAATGCTTTCCTGTAGTCTGTATATGTCATGTGTATGTTTCTGTGTTGTTTGTGTGCTTGCCGTAAAATGACTGAATCTATGAGTAACTGTTCTTTGCATCCCCTGTGATTTCTATGGCAACCTTTTTGTTGTTCTGTAAGAATGTCGTGTTATTCAACATGTTTGTATATTTTGTTTGTGATACAGGATGTCAATAATTTGTAGAGTGTTGGAAGACATGTAATTGGTCTGTATTGTGTGGGGTCTGTGGTTTTGTTGTTTTTAGGTTTCATGTAGGTGATGCCCTGAGTAAGGAATTTTCGCATGTCTTGAGGGTTGATAATGATCTGTGTTAGATGTTTAGCTACTTCCTGGTGCAGTGATATGAACTTTTTGTACCAGAAATTGTGAATGTTATCTACACCAAGTGTCTTCCAGTTGTGTGTTCTGTTCACAGTGTAGCGGATGTCGTATATGTTTATTTCAGCACAGGGCATAGTTGGTTCGTTGTGCAAGTTTCTGTTCTCCTCCTCAATCCAGCCTGCATCAGCATTGTGTGTAACAGCATTTGGACCAAAGAGAAGACCAATAATTTGTGAGTTCTTCTTCTGTTGGTGTGCCACTGTGCTGTGTATCAGTGTTTGTTTTGGTACTGATTTGTCTGTAAAAAAGTTTTTCATTGTTTGTGAATAATTTATTTTGTTGTTTTTGTAGTGTACATGTTTTGTATCNTATTGAAAGAGGTCAGTCTATCTTTTATGTAAATAAATTAAAAACATTAAAAAATAAATGAATAGATTTATTTTATATATTTCATTTCCTCAAATCCAAGATGTACAGTACCATGTATTTGATATCAAAATTTTAGAATTTTTTTTAATCGAGTGAGAGATTTTGTTTTATAAAATAAGATGGGGAAATAATACAAATACCATAAACAGATAATGTTTGTCAACTTTTATTTTTGTGTTCTTTTGCCTATAAACTAATTTTTCATAATAATATGCATTATAATAGCATCTTAAACATTAAAAAATAGTTTAAATTAAATGCTTGTAACCAAAAACATTTATTTGATCTAATATGACTGTTCAAAATAACAAAAAACATTAACGTTACATAATGTGTCATGCAGACTTCAGTAACTTTTGATTGTTTTGTAATATGAATATAGGAAGCTACAGATTCTAAGATACATCTCTATTTTGTACTATAAAGCTGAGACTCCACTACCATAAAAATGGCATAAAACCCCTTGCCGTAAAAACTTTTAATCACGTGACCCTGATATTTTATAAGAAGAATATAATAATAATACAATACTAACAATATATGTGGAGAAAATTTCAATGAATAAATTAGTGACGTTTGCACATGGCATTATTTATTGTCTCCACTTAATTGAAAAGTGATGTATCAAAAAGATTTGATTGCAATATTAGTGTTCAATCTGCCTTGCACCAATTCTGCTGAGGTCACTAGATTTATACCAGAAGCACCTTTATCTTGTCACATTGGATATTTCAACAGGATTCTGTTTTAATCTGTTGTAAGTTAAGTGTATCAAGAACAATTTATTTTTCCAAAGTTGTTCCTAACTCCTATCTCATTAAATATCTTTTTTATTGTGATAAGCATTATTTCAAGCACCATTGTAAATGTTTGGTGTATGGCATCACATTTAAAATATTTGCTTCATTAATCCTGTTTTTCCATTTATATTTTTTTACTTCCTGAATATTTTAGTATTCAGGAAATAATAGCATTCTAAAAGCTATTTTATTCTACAGCTTTTATTTTTTGACTTTTTTTCACATGTACTTGCATACATGTGAAAAAAGTCAAAAAATGTGAAAAAAAAATTTGATACATGTATGCAAGTACATGTATCAAATTTTTTTATATCATTTATTTATTTGTTATTTATTCTTTTTATTTATTTATAATGTAATTGTTTTTATCTAGGAGATCTTTTTATTTTTATAATTTCATGCTGTAATTTCTAGTCCACAAGGACTTCACTGATTGTATTTGAAAATAAATAAGATTGGTGTTGTGTGTTTGATAATATTTAAATAATTCTAAATTATTTGGAAGTGAATTAATCAGAATATAGAAGAAATGTGTAATTGAAATTATAAGAAATATAAACATTTTGTTATTGTTGCATCAAATTTTGGCATAAAACAATTCTTTAATGGTGTTTATCTATAAATTTATATTGATTTTACTGTTATATTTCTTAAATTGCTTAAATGCTAGAAATCTCTCATGTTTATTTAATAATAATTGTAACACCACTTCTTCTACTTCTTCTCATTTCACACTAAATATTTTTATTTAGTGTGAAATGTGCACACACTATTATGTTAATAATGCATTTCAAATTATTTAAATTTTCCTAAGGCTAAAAATGCAGTTAACTAGAACTTTTGATTTTTGTTGCATTCTTAGCAATGAAACAGCTTTCTCTAAATTCCTTCAAATTATAGATTTATCAGCTTAGTAAACTTTAGTCTGTCTGAGATACTCAAATATTAATGAATTATAACAAATAAAAAGTTAACTGTATTGCTTAATATAAACTAGAGAGTAGATTTATGAATGTCATGTAAGATGTGATATAGTATTTTCTTCAGTATTTTACAGTTACCAGAAATTTATATCATCTTGCATCTTGTATTTACAAAATATAAGATGGTGTTTATGACAAAGAACAACTTGATAATGAGAATATGTCTGACATCATTAGTTGACCACTTTCCAATTGATGGCCTTGTATTATCAATTGGAAAGTGCTTTTTAGGGATGTGTTTTCAGAAGTTTTTTTTTACATACAGCAAGTTCTCACTTAATATTGTTGAGGAAAGATCAAGTACATTTGTAATCATTTATAATTATCATTGTCAAATGTTCTTTCTAAACAGTAAAATTGATTCTCTGAAGTAGGAAATAAATGTTGAAGATTGCAAACACATTCAAATTAAATAATATAAACAAGATATAATTTGCTTATTATCAATTAGCCTGTGATAGAATTGGTTTCATTATACATCATTTTCACTTAATGTTTGTTTCTAAAACCTTATCAACGATGTTAAGAGAGGACTTGACATATTTGCAATATCTTAGAACAAGTAGCCAAATTTTATTTTATTACCGTGTTTCGCCGAAAATAAGACATCCGCAGAAAATAAGACCTAGCACAGGTTTTGCTGAATTTCGAAATATAAGACCTCCCCCTGAAAGTAAGACCTAGCGAAGTTTTTTTTAGTCCTAACGGTCATGGACAGATGGTTGAAAGTGGCCATTGGCTTTTTGAAAGTACAGCCACTGATTCGTCAGCAGACAATTACGCCACACGGCATGATTTGCATAAGACTATGGCTTGGGAATCACAGATTTATATAATGTTATGGCTTGTGATGGCTAATTGGTCGGCCGGGAATCACACCACATGACATTTGCATAGTGCTACAGTTCAGTAAGCACTAATTGGTCGAGTCCGATGTTGACGCTATAAAAACGCGACAGTTCGACACACCGGATATACGTCACTCTCGTCTAAGTTCGACTTGGGAATTTTTTTGTTCAATAATAAATGTGAATTCTTCT
>NW_019385143.1:105508-107900 GCF_000671375.1 Centruroides sculpturatus | reverse complement strand
TCTTTGTGTGGGATCTGTGCCTGTATATTTAGTGAGTGTTTCCTGAAATATAAGTGAGAGTGTATTAACTAAATCTATATCTACATTATCAGTGATTGATGAGGAAATGTCTGTAGTATCATTAATGGTAGTTGTTGTATGTGTACTATTATCAATGCTTGTTGCTGGATTATCCTGACAGGTTATGTGATCTTCATTAATGTTAAATGTTTCTGTCTGTTGATGTATTTGATCAGCAACCTGTTGTTTGATAAGTTCAAGTGTTGTTTGTGGGATAAGGTTGTTGTATAAAATTGCAATCTCATAAAATTGCAATTAACTCTACTCGGTATGACACTAAGAAACTATTAAAGTGCTATAAACATCACAATTAACAACTGTCCGTATTCCTCACCATCATAGTCTCCAGCAAATACAAAGATACTGAACTGTTAAACCTCTACAAGAGAATGAGGGTAAACAAAGTGCTTATCTATATATATAAAAATGAATGTGTGTGTGTTTTTCATGCATTACCACACCGTTTATCCGATTGCCATGAAGCTTTGGGAAGTTTTTTAATACACTCCCACAAAGGTTTCTGGCATTTATCCTACGATAGATGGCGCGTGTTTACACAAGCATTCGAGCACGTGTGTTCGATCAATTTCAAATTGTGAAGACCATTTCCCCCCTTCNATATCATTTATTTATTTGTTATTTATTCTTTTTATTTATTTATAATGTAATTGTTTTTATCTAGGAGATCTTTTTATTTTTATAATTTCATGCTGTAATTTCTAGTCCACAAGGACTTCACTGATTGTATTTGAAAATAAATAAGATTGGTGTTGTGTGTTTGATAATATTTAAATAATTCTAAATTATTTGGAAGTGAATTAATCAGAATATAGAAGAAATGTGTAATTGAAATTATAAGAAATATAAACATTTTGTTATTGTTGCATCAAATTTTGGCATAAAACAATTCTTTAATGGTGTTTATCTATAAATTTATATTGATTTTACTGTTATATTTCTTAAATTGCTTAAATGCTAGAAATCTCTCATGTTTATTTAATAATAATTGTAACACCACTTCTTCTACTTCTTCTCATTTCACACTAAATATTTTTATTTAGTGTGAAATGTGCACACACTATTATGTTAATAATGCATTTCAAATTATTTAAATTTTCCTAAGGCTAAAAATGCAGTTAACTAGAACTTTTGATTTTTGTTGCATTCTTAGCAATGAAACAGCTTTCTCTAAATTCCTTCAAATTATAGATTTATCAGCTTAGTAAACTTTAGTCTGTCTGAGATACTCAAATATTAATGAATTATAACAAATAAAAAGTTAACTGTATTGCTTAATATAAACTAGAGAGTAGATTTATGAATGTCATGTAAGATGTGATATAGTATTTTCTTCAGTATTTTACAGTTACCAGAAATTTATATCATCTTGCATCTTGTATTTACAAAATATAAGATGGTGTTTATGACAAAGAACAACTTGATAATGAGAATATGTCTGACATCATTAGTTGACCACTTTCCAATTGATGGCCTTGTATTATCAATTGGAAAGTGCTTTTTAGGGATGTGTTTTCAGAAGTTTTTTTTTACATACAGCAAGTTCTCACTTAATATTGTTGAGGAAAGATCAAGTACATTTGTAATCATTTATAATTATCATTGTCAAATGTTCTTTCTAAACAGTAAAATTGATTCTCTGAAGTAGGAAATAAATGTTGAAGATTGCAAACACATTCAAATTAAATAATATAAACAAGATATAATTTGCTTATTATCAATTAGCCTGTGATAGAATTGGTTTCATTATACATCATTTTCACTTAATGTTTGTTTCTAAAACCTTATCAACGATGTTAAGAGAGGACTTGACATATTTGCAATATCTTAGAACAAGTAGCCAAATTTTATTTTATTACCGTGTTTCGCCGAAAATAAGACATCCGCAGAAAATAAGACCTAGCACAGGTTTTGCTGAATTTCGAAATATAAGACCTCCCCCTGAAAGTAAGACCTAGCGAAGTTTTTTTTAGTCCTAACGGTCATGGACAGATGGTTGAAAGTGGCCATTGGCTTTTTGAAAGTACAGCCACTGATTCGTCAGCAGACAATTACGCCACACGGCATGATTTGCATAAGACTATGGCTTGGGAATCACAGATTTATATAATGTTATGGCTTGTGATGGCTAATTGGTCGGCCGGGAATCACACCACATGACATTTGCATAGTGCTACAGTTCAGTAAGCACTAATTGGTCGAGTCCGATGTTGACGCTATAAAAACGCGACAGTTCGACACACCGGATATACGTCACTCTCGTCTAAGTTCGACTTGGGAATTTTTTTGTTCAATAATAAATGTGAATTCTTCT
>NW_019385143.1:93309-101407 GCF_000671375.1 Centruroides sculpturatus | reverse complement strand
TCTTTGTGTGGGATCTGTGCCTGTATATTTAGTGAGTGTTTCCTGAAATATAAGTGAGAGTGTATTAACTAAATCTATATCTACATTATCAGTGATTGATGAGGAAATGTCTGTAGTATCATTAATGGTAGTTGTTGTATGTGTACTATTATCAATGCTTGTTGCTGGATTATCCTGACAGGTTATGTGATCTTCATTAATGTTAAATGTTTCTGTCTGTTGATGTATTTGATCAGCAACCTGTTGTTTGATAAGTTCAAGTGTTGTTTGTGGGATAAGGTTGTTGTATAAAATTGCAATCTCATAAAATTGCAATTAACTCTACTCGGTATGACACTAAGAAACTATTAAAGTGCTATAAACATCACAATTAACAACTGTCCGTATTCCTCACCATCATAGTCTCCAGCAAATACAAAGATACTGAACTGTTAAACCTCTACAAGAGAATGAGGGTAAACAAAGTGCTTATCTATATATATAAAAATGAATGTGTGTGTGTTTTTCATGCATTACCACACCGTTTATCCGATTGCCATGAAGCTTTGGGAAGTTTTTTAATACACTCCCACAAAGGTTTCTGGCATTTATCCTACGATAGATGGCGCGTGTTTACACAAGCATTCGAGCACGTGTGTTCGATCAATTTCAAATTGTGAAGACCATTTCCCCCCTTCAAAAAATATCTCTATATATGCATTTGTGAACTGTTATTTACGATATTTGTAATAATTTTTGTTTAATCACTTTATTTCAACTTTTTTTTGCTAATTATGTATTCGCTTGATCTTTGTTAAAACCTTAACTGTACCAAGAACAACAATCGAAGTTGTAGGAAAAAATTCGCGTATTTTACCGATCTAGGTATCTCCCCTTTTCCAAATTTTATTATGGACTCAAAATAATTTAAAAAGACAAATTACAATAAAACAGTTTATTATCCAACTATCAGAAATTTCACAACATGCCAAGGAAGAGACAAAGGAGCAATTAAATAATTAAAATTATAAAGGATTAAAATATATATATATATAAAAATGGGGAATATCGCACTTCTGACAATCACTGCGAGTGTGTGGGCCAAATTTGGAGAATCCGTGCTTCTCGCATGGACAACTGTATGTGGCCGGCTCACGCGTCGGAAAACATTCTGATTTATTCGTGTACGCACCAGACGGAAAAACAAAAAATATAGTGTACCCACAAACACTCCAATAAATAAATAGAATTGAAACTACACTTTGAAATGTTTTCCTGATGAAAATGAATAATAAGTTTCAATAAAAATGATAAAATGTAAATTGAATTTTATCATAACGAGTTTGCTTGAATTTCCTTTCTTCTGAGATCGCAGCAATGCGTGACGGGTAAGCTAGTATACCATAAAAATGCTTATTGGCCAACTCATGTCCTATCTCCTACATTAAATGGTTCAGTATGAGAAGTCTTTCATTTTCCATGCGAAAAATACTTGAATATTTTATTTTCCCTAAAAATATTTCTTGGAGATACAGGTGTGTAAAATATGCATGGAAATACTGTAATACCTTCCTGTTTGAATTTAGAAAAAAGTGTGTTCTAAGTTTAATAACTTTCATGTTAGGAGATAATAGTAAAATAAATATTTCTGATGTCACTTTTTCTAAACAGTGATTGGATTAAATGTATAGAATTTCAGCATCCTATCAGCCAATTTGATTACAATCCATCAAGTTTGGTTGTTTTGGGACTGTATTTTGTATTATCTGTTTCCTGTATAAAATGTGACTGCACAACATCATTTATTTGACAACTTATTACATTTAACCAAAGAAATCCATCGGGTTGTTATATGAAGCAGCTTCTTTCTAAGCAAGCTAAAATACAACTTTCACTTCAGAGAAGATAGGTGGAAGATTGCAGGCTAATTGCAATTTTGCTTATCATGTTTTTAATTTGTCATGTTTTGGTCACATTGTTTGGAGTTTGTTACTCTGAAAATTGGCAGCTCTAGATTGTTTGTAACTGTTAATTTCAAATATCAGTAACATTTATAAAATATTATACAATATTTGTTTTTCCAAATTGGATATTGGAAAATATTGCATTGATGATTCAATGGTGTCAACACCACTGTATAAATTCAATATCAATACTGATTTGTCCAAAATTTTAATTATTTTATTATGACATTATTATTGTGTATGAAGATCCAATATAAAGTTAACCAAGGTAGGTTTTCATTTGGTAGTACCCAACCATGAAAATATATTTGATACATTACTTACAATGATATGACTGACTGTATGTATATCATATACAGTTTAATCCAATTATAATGTCATTGGATGTAACGACAACCCTAATATAACATCAAATTTTTATCAGTCCCACAATTTTACTATACTAGATAATTTAAAAAACTCACTTGTAACGACATAAAACTCTGTTTTAACGTCATATTTGAAGTACTCTCAAATTTACAAAATTAGGTTATGAATTTTATTTAACAAAGTAAGTACTAAGTGTTCAGTTCCTAGGGTCAGAGTCCACTTCCTAGAATTCTGTGGGTGGTACTCTCACCACCTGACATCAGTGGGGTGAGATTCACCACCCCTTTAAACAACATGACAGTGGGTTAGTCTGCATAGCTCTCATACTCGTGTTGTAGTTTAGCATCAAATTGGTAAAATGGCTAGCTTAAAAAGGAAAGCATTAACATTGGACTGCAAAATAGAAATAATTAAAGCAGTTGAAAGTGGAAGAAATAAGGCAGATGTGTGCAGAGACTTTGGTTTAGCATATTCTACAGTGTGCACAATAATAAAAAACAGAGAGAAAATTTTGGAAAGTTTTCAAGATGGCAATGGACAAGTGAAAAAGATTAAGATGACCAAGACAAAACCTTTGTCACTTGTTTCTAACCATTTATAGATGAGTACAAACGTTTTTGGCCTTCTTCAGGTACACTGTGGTCTGTTAGAGCATCAGTTGGTAGAAATTTAAATGGTGTCAATGTTTACATAGGTATTGTCTTACTAGTGATGTCATCATTGATGATAAGGTATAGACAATACTAAGGGTGTTAAAGTTTTTCTTTTGGTAAAAATGAAAGGTGTGTGGATAGTTCATGATGGGATAATCGCTAAAGTTGGGAAATAAAACTGCAACGTAAAGAAGATGCACTATCACGATAGGGGGTTAATGGGGAGTGACGTCATAGTTGATAACAGAGCATAGACAATGCTGACATCATTAAATAACTTATGATATAATAAGAAAAGGCGTGTGAACGACCATAGATGGGAAAGGTGCTACACTTGGAAAGCAGAATTGGAAAAATAAATGCGACAAGTAAAAAAGTGCTAACAGTTGCATGAGGCGAGGGTGGCCACAAGAGGACAGCAGATCTAACCCGTGCAAAAAACTTATACATTGGCTCAACCAATAGATCACTTAAAAGGAGGATAGCTGAACACAAATACGATGCATACAACAAAAAGTTCACTTCCACCCTAGCCCAGTTTGCAAGCGAACCTAGTATAACGACCAAATGGGAAGAGGCAAAGATTATTATTCCTATGCATGACAATAGCAAGCTTAGAACAGTTGAAACCATTGAAATATTTAAACAATCCCTCAAAGACAGTTGTATCAACAGCAGAGATGCAGACTCGCTTTCCTCCACATGGAAATCACTCTTCGATAACCCCTTAAACTAAACAGTCCAGCACACCCTCGCCTCGTGCAACCATTAGCGCTTTTTTACTTGTCGCGTTTATTTTTCCAATTCTGCTTTACAAGCATAGCACCTTTTCCATCTATGGTCGTTCGCACGCCTTTTCTTATTATATCATAAGTTATTTAACATCGTCTATGCTCTGTTATCAACTATGATGTCACTCCCCATTAACCCCCATCGTGATAGTGCATCTTCTTTACATTGCACAGTTATTTTCCAATTTTATTTCCCAACTTTAGCGATTATCCCATCATGAACTATCCACACACCTTTCATTTTTACCGAAAGAAAAACTTTAACGCCCTTAGTATCGTCTATATCTTATCATCAACGATGACGTCACTAATAAGATGATACCTATGTAAACATTGACATCGTTTAAATTTCTACCAACCAATGCTCTAACAGAACACAGTGTACCTGAAGAAGGCTGAAAACATTCATACTCATCTATAAATGGCTAGAAACAAATGAGAAAGGTTTTGTCTTGGTCATCTTAAAATAGTTCTAGCTACAAATACATAGAAAAAAATTAAGTTATATGAAAAAGCCAATATTGATGCCACTGTAATTAAGTGGTTTAACCAATGCAGAAGTTCCGACTTAGCACTAAATGGACTGATACTACTGGAAAAAGCAGAAGAATTTGGACGACTACTAGGCGATACTAACTTTAAATGTTCTAATGGATGTAAATTTACAAAAAAGTATAAATNTTCGACTTGGGAATTTTTTTGTTCAATAATAAATGTGAATTCTTCTTCCTGGAAAAAATAAGACATTCCCTGAAAATAAGACCTAGCGCATTTTTCAGAGCAAAGATTAATATAAGACACTGTCTTATTTTCGGGGAAACACGGTAGCATTAAATGTGTTATAAATGATATACGAAGAAACAAAGTAAACTATCACTAAGTATAATCAGTGCTGGCTAAATGGCCACCCTTGCTTCCAGAAGCATTGATATTAAAGAGCACTTTGAGCACTGCCATTCTTGTATGAATTATTTATAACAACTTCATTATACATTTACTGCACTTGACTTATTTTTCTCCTTTTTAACACTTTTGACCATTAATTTTGCCACTCTCACTTTGCTGCTTGTGTCAGTTGCTTTATTGCCTCACTCATCAGGCCACCCCCGAATATAAAAGATAATTGTAAGAGCCAGACATAAAATAAAAATTATTCAAAATTGATAGTATTAGTCATATTAGAAATACCGCAGTTTGAAAGAAATGGACAAATTACAGTAAAAATTTTTGTAAAGGAAGAAATAGTGTTAAATTATAATAAATGAGATAATATGAAGCTAAAATTAGCAATATTCACCAGATGTAAGCATTCACTTTTATAACCACTTAAGAGGTTTTTCGGTTAAATTATTGTCCTTTGAATCCAACATTCACACAAGTTTGAATTTAACTAGTTATAAAAGTTAATATTGTAAATTATGATGTGCTTCTTAAATAGAAGACTTCTTGTAATTTTGAACTTACAATACAAAGTATTTGTGAATCCAGTCCTTCAATAGGAAATATATAAATAATGAAATAATGTAGTCATCAGCTTATTTTTGTTTAAATACTAGAATACAATAATTTAAAATATTTTTTAAAATATAGGTTTTACAAAGGCATCCTGATAATGGATTTGCCAAAGTTCATTATGGATTCATATTGAAGACAGAAGACAATGACTATCCAGCAGCAATAAAATACTTATCTGAAGGAATTGCCACTAGAGAATCAGGGGTAATAGATGGAAGATTTTTCTTTCATCTTGGTGATGCTCTTAACAGAATAGGAAAACCAAAAGAAGTTAGTTGATATTTTGCAAATTAAATTTACAAAATTAAAATTCTGTTTTCTTTCTTTCTTTATTGAAAATGTAAGAGAATAATTTTGTATGAGTGAAATAAAATATTGATTTTATTGTAAGATACACATTTAACTTTATAATGTTTAAGAATCATTTTTTTTAATTATTAGGCTATGAATGTATATGAACAAGGTGTTAAAGACGGCTTATTCCTTTCTGTGTATCAGAGATCTCTCTACAATGTAAATGGCTTAACAGGAAAACCATGGTGGGATCCAAAGGAAACACCATATTATTCATCAATTTTGGTAATGATAAATTACTATACATATAATTTTAAATGTTTTTAAGTTATTGGAAAATCTTTGGAGAAAAAGTAATTATAATGGAAAAATTTTTTCTACTTTCTTCAGTAGCTTTTAATTTACATATGATACCTTCCTTTTATGGTAATGAAGAATAATTTTATTAATCCAATTTTTCATGCAGTGCTTAATTTGTTTAGCAGTAGTCTAATTTATTACAGTAGCCTCTTGTTTTATTGTGAATTTGGATATATTGTGCACCACACGGCATGATTTGCATAAGACTATGGCTTGGGAATCACAGGTTTGCATAACGTTATGGCTGGTGATGGCTAATTGGTCGGCCGGAAATCATGCCACATTACATTTGCTTAATGCTACGGTTCAGTAGGCACTAATTGATCATTGAGCCCGATGTTGACGCTATAAAAAGGCGAAGGTTTGACACAACCGGATATACGTCACTCTCGTCTAAGTTTGACTTGGAAATTTTTTTGTTCGATAATAAATGTGAATTCTTCTTCATGGAAAAAATAAGACATTCCCTGAAAATAAGACCTAGCTCCTTTTTTAGAGCAAAAATTAATATAAGACACTGTCTTATTTTCGGGGAAACACAGTAGTGACCTTCTGTAGTGTGATGTATGTATTTCTATTCAATTGTAATGTTCCCAGGCTTTTGTGTAGTGTGTATGGTATCACACCTGTACAGGAGAGAACAACAGTTACAATAAGCACACTATCCATCCTCCACAGATGCCTTATTTCCTGGGCGAGTTCTGTGTACTTACTGATTTTTTCAGTGCGAGTGTTTGGAATGGCTATGTCTATAATGTATGTGATTTTATTGTGTTTGTCAATGTGTGATGTCTGGTCTGTTGTGGTAAATTGTTTTATCTGTGATTATGGCTCTGTCGTAGTACATTTTGTGCGTGTTGTTTTCCAATACTGTCTGTGGAATGTATTTGTAGTATAGTTTGTGGATGTCTAATAATTTGTGTTTGTTTGCAAGCTCTTGGTGAATTATATTTGCTACTTGATTATGTCTGTGTAAATAATCTGTCTGTGCCAAGAGCTTGCACCCAGATGTAATGTGTTGTATAGTTTCTGGCATGATGTGACATTTTCTTCATGTGTCATTTGTGAGTGTTGTATCTTTGAGTATGTGTTTTCTGTAGTTTTTAGTATTTATGACCTGATCCTGTATAGCAATCATGAATCCTTCTGTCTCCCCAAAGAGGCATCCTCGATCTAACCAGCTGTTTGACGCAGTTTTGTCAATAAAATCCTGGGCCAGGTCATAAGGATGCCTGCTATGGAGTGCCTTTTGAGCCCACAATTGCTTAATGGTGTCTATGCTTTTTTTATATGTTGTGTCAAGTCTGTATGATGTGAGTGTAAGTTTAATGGTGTGTTATTTGAGTCTGCTAGAGTTACTGCTTTATGTAACTGTGATGTTTCTTGTAGAAAAACTCTCACAGTGACTGTATTTGTTTATAGTGAAGGTTTACAATGTCAATCAGGTTACGTCCGCCATCTTTACGTAGAAGGGTTAATCTTTCTGTGGCAGATTTAGGATGATGTTTATGCTTAGTAAGTGTTGTTCTTGTTTTCCTTCGGAGTTGCTCAAGATCTGTGTGAGTCCAATGTACAGTTGACCCCCCCCTATAACACGGTAGATACATTCCGATACACGGTAGATTTCTTACGAGTCCTTGCCAATCACAGTCCGACATGTGAAGTTTATGAACTACAGCTGTTTGAAAGGTTTTCTTCAATAAAATTAGTTCATTCTAGACTAATTCAACTCAACATTTCCAAAATACGTATATTTTTTTGGGGGGGGAATAATCCATATTAACTACGCTATAAACAAAAAATTGTAGGATTACTTACCGAGTGTGCACCGTTCAACCATGCCATTGCTCAAGCTTATTTTCATCACGGAGCAACACACCAAACCACGGCCGCGATTTCTTATAAGTTATTTTTCTGCGAAAACTTTGTTGAACTTTGGAGACATCATTAATATAAATAATTTTTATGGCCATTGAATAAGAAATGTTTCTTTCACAAGAAATGTATAAAATTACAGTACTGTATTAGACTTACGGTACCTAATTTACATACTGTACAGACGATAGTAAACAACTTACTCGCCTAAACTCTCCGTAGCGTGGCGCTGGACGGCGGAAAGTATATATATAATTATAATAAAGTTACAATAAATTAAGTTAATATATAATTATAT